>NC_064642.1:177651491-177954521 GCF_023864345.2 Schistocerca serialis cubense
GAGCTAGTCGAAGGGTGTACATCCTCCATTAGATTATGCACCTGAAAGATATGACACAACAAACAATAACTAGTTAGTAAGGTATAAACAGACGAGCTAATTACTACGAACTACATACAGTACTGGTCATATGTTACTTACGGAAGAACACTGCATTCATTCACAAATTGTATTTCATTCGGCGCATTAACGATGGAAAAATCACTACATGTATCCACGAGGTTCGCGGCAGCAAAATGATGGAAAACAGCTCTTTGACTCCAAGAAGGCTTGCGCTGGACACCTTCACTCTTCCAGGTTCACAACTATGATATGACGAAGAGGCAACTGGGACAACATAACTCTCCCCGCGTGCATTCCGCCCCGTGCCTCGCTTTAACAAGTGTCTCGCAGTTGGCTATCTGTGATCCCTCGTGAGGAATTCGCAGCACTCTTACTCGGAGTTATTTTCATGTGACAAGGCTTAAAACCTTAATACTTTACTAATTCACGGTGTTAGGGAAATTAGTTTGCCTACCTTATTATTATCATTCCTTATTGATTTATTTACCTTATTGACCCCCTTATCCCTATCAATTGAGATATGGAAGGTTTCTTCGAGATTCGAACTCGGGTTCTCCGATTCCCAGCCGGTTACCTTGGCCGTTGCGCAATTTTCTTTATTTTTTTTAAAGTAGGTTAACCCCTGCGCCATTTTTGTTTTGTTTTTTCTTTTTTTGTTAGTTTTTCTAATTTTTTTAGTTTTTTATTTTTACTCCTTTTTTTCTTTTTTTCCTCTCTTATTTTAAAGTCCCTTAGGAAAATGGAACTACAAAAAAAAGAAACTAAGCGCCACCGCCACTTTTCATCCTATAACAAAAAAATCTGGTCCACTTCAGGCGTTGGCTCCTGACTAAAGCTACCCCAGAGGGCTGTCTATATATCAGGGGAAATATGGGAATTCAAGGTTAGGGCTGTCTTTACAAACAAAACAAAATCTTCCTTTTTCTGAATTTTATTTTTGTGTTTATTTTTATTTTTTTGTTTATATTTGTTTTGTAATTGATCAGAGGCCTTCTGCACCCCGCTGGTAATTATCTATCGGCGCTGTGGGCGAAAAGCGTTTACCGTTTGTGTACAGAAGCGACAGTTGTAAAAGTTTCTTTCCTCGATTTCTGGAAAAGTATGCGTTGCGGACCCCATACCTGAAGATCAAAAATGCTCTATTTACAATTGTCTATCGACCCCTCCAGTTGTGAGTCGATTGCTCGTCATAACCTTTAGGGGTGATTTTCTCAAAATTTCGGGGGTGTTGACCCAAAATATCTTAGAATCCTTCGTTTTGGGTTGTACACAAGCGACCTGCAGAATTGGAGACGAATCGGTTGGCCGTGTCTGAGGCCTTCCCATTTTCAGTAGGGACGAATTCTACAGCATCGTCTCACGTTCTCAAGGACAGCGTGGAGTTCGCTATGCTAAATTCATTGCTGATGGTGATTCCACTTCACTGAGATCAGTATTTGACAGTTGGCCCAAAGATGACCTAAAACACAAAAGTTAGAATGTGTCATGTCAAGAGCAAAATGTGTACTTGAATGCGTAAAACCAGGTAGAATTTTCTAACTATACGCTTGAAGATGGCGAGGTTATTAGAGGACGTTCCATGGGCAAAACAATCAATCAGGTTAGTGAATGCCATGGCCAAGCAATTATCAGGAAAAGAAACGATCTGGAAGGAATGAGAAAAGCAGTATGGGCTAAGTTTTCCCACAAGACGTCATGTAATGAGTAGCCACTACAGAATTTGCTTTCAATATTCAACTGACTGGCGCAAATGACAGAAAGCTGAGGCAGCAGGAGCCGAAAATGCCCATAGAAGCACCATTCGTAAAGCTTTTGGAGCAATAATACAGCCAGTTTGTGGAGATCGGACACATCCAAATCTTCTGAAGAGAAGTCTCACAGGAAAAACTCAAAATGCGAGTCTTTCAACAATGTTTTATGGGCCCGGGTGACCCAAAAATATTTGTCGGCTTGAAAACACTGAATGTTGGGGTCAATGATGCTGTAAAATGCTTCAGTGGTAGAAATGCAGGCCGAATAAGTGTCTGAAGCAATTTGCAATTAGGACGGTAGACATAGGTGTTAAATTAAGATTATCAGGATAGGGTATTGATACTACCCTTGGAGTTGAGCTTTACACATTTACACTACATCAGCGCGGCATCTAAATCGATTGAAAAAGTCAGTCGTCATTAATACCATCCAAAGTTAAGCAGATGCAGTGGCGGACAGAATCACTGCACATTCTCTAGCTGTCAAGTGAAGACCCGTCGGTCTCTCGTTGCTGACAATAAACGGAACAATAGCTGATATACGGCTTTCAGCATCTGCAGCGGTGCCCATCAAGCATCCTATTTCATTACGAAATTACTTATATCGTTGTTAGCTGTTGACCAACAACGTTCCTAATCTTTCTCTGAGTAAAATTATGCCCTACGTACCTGTAATAAAAATCTCAGGACGATGATTTTAAAACTTCGACTTCTACAATTTTTTCTAATTTCTTTACTTTTGTTGAACTATAATACCATCTTTAAAATTGGTATAGCTTCAGTTTTACAAATTACGTATAGTAAATAAAGTGCTGTCACCTCTATTTCTCCGTCTGAGAGATCTTGCTGCTTATGTCTTCGAGACCCGCTGTCTAAGCAGTTCCTGTACGATTACTTCTGTATAATGTCCAGACTTAAGTCAAATTGCTTCAAAACCTTTATTACACCTGCATTTCTATCACGGAAGAAGATCGCAGCATCATTGACCCCAGTATTCAGTGTTTTAAAGTCCACAAATACGTTTTTGGGCACCCTGGACCACACAGCATTGTTGACTCACATTTTGACTTTTTCCTGTGAGACATTTCTTCAGATCATCTGGATGCGTTATATCTCTATATACTGGCTTTATTACTGCTTCAACAGCTTCAAGTATGGTGTTTCTATGTGCGTGTTCGGTTCCTGCTGCCTCAGCTTTGAGACGGATTTACAACAGTCAATGGGAAATTGAAAGTAAGCTGTTTAGTGGCTACCCATCACATGAGGTCTTGTGGAAAAATTTAGCCCATATAGCGTTTCTCATTTCTTCAGCGTTTTTGTATTTTTGCTAATGGCTTGGCTATAGTATTCACTAAGCTGATTGATTGTTTTGCCAGTTAGACGCCTCTAATGATCTCGCCAACTTCAAGGTTTTCACTACAGAATTCTGCCTGATTTTACGCATTTATTTCTTCTCATGACACACACATTTTAGCTTTTATGTTTTAGGTCATCTTTGGGCCTGCTGTCAACTATTTATCTGAACGAACTGGAATCATCGTCACCAACGAATTTAGCATAGCGAATCCCACGTTGTCCTTGAAACACTTTCCATTCCTCAACTGGATCCTTCATACGTTTCCTGATAGTTGCGTACATGAAATTTTTTTCAATATTCTTTCCCATTTCGTGTATCCAAGGCCATTTTGTCAGTTCTTGAACATCAAACACCATCCCAGTGTCAATACTTAGGACAGCTGCACGAGAAGTTTCGGATTGATGGCCCATTTTCTACCATAATTCGAGAAATGCTACCCAAATGCCGTTGTTACAATCATTTTCTTCAACTGCTTCCACTGTTACAGATTTCATTGGTACTTCTGCAATTATTTTTACTGCTTCCCTTAAAGTATATGTGTATCTTGAAATATCGAGAAACGTTAGGAGGGGGACATGACAGATTCATAGGAGCACACGAAGTTTTCCCACCCCTAACGCCTTTATCGAGAAATATGAGCTTGTATAAAAATTTATCGTTGGTCCCAAAAATGTTATTGCTTTTACATTTTTCAGATGTCCAAAATAGATCTTTGTTAGTTGACTAACAACATTCCTAATCTTTCTCTGAGTATAGTTATACCCTGCTTCTGTACAATCAAAATCTCAGTTCGATAACTTTCAAACTTTGACTTCCAAAATTTTTCAAACGGAGGCGAGGGTAGAAGCTGATCTCTGAAGTGTCTCTTCTCTAATTTCTGTACCTTGGTTAAGCTATAGTATCATCTGGAAAGTAGTATAGCTTCGTTATTGCATATTACATGTATTAACAGGCGGTTGGGGAGGGGTGGAATCGACCTCTCACTACACACCGTGTTAATGTAGAGATACCATTGTTGCTTCTCTACATCACCTACTACCATATTTTGTCACAAAATTCTTCAACCAAATTGGAGATTAGAACCGAGTGTTTATTAAAACCATATCTGCAAGAAAACATTACCAGCAAATTTTTCTTACTTCTGTTAGATATACAAAAACATAACTATATACGCACATCAAAAACACAAAACGACATATTATTGTGTGATTGCAGGCTTTCTCGTCGTATTTCGCTGTGAACTCTTCTCGGATTATCAGCCGAGAGGTGTCGTTGTCGTAACGTTTCATTGGATTCCGTATCCATCATCTTCAGGCGAAGTGTCGGGATGTTGCTGATGCTCTATTGGCGAGCTTCACTTGCTGTTTCTGTGGGGAAGAAGAGAAGAACCTTACCTATACGAATTGTCCTTGGGTGATGTGGTGACGATATCCTGTGTCTTCTGTGAGTAAATTATTGTCGCAGAAGGCCTGGCCAAAGTGTTGCTGGTCTGAGGTGTGGTTGGTGGTCGAGGCCACGGGTGAGCCGGTCGTGGGGTTGTCCCATCTTCTCGTATAAGGATCTTGGTATGATCCTGAATTTGTCCTGCAAGAAAAAGGAGGCCTATGTCCTTGTGCCGTACATAAGGGAGTATTCCCTCGGAAGACGTAGAGCGGTCTTCAGAGCTCGGTTCTGTGTCCTCTGCAGCTTTGCGATGAGCCAATCAGAGGCCTTTCCCTACACCACAACTGTGTTCCAATAGTGGTTGGACCAGTGTTGAGCACAGCGTGATGGTGTGTTGATGCGGTAGTATCAACTGCGGGTTCAGCGCCCAGGAGGGTCTATGGTCTGGGTGACACCTAGGTACTTCGCCGTCTTGCTCCATGGCATACGTGCTTCCAGGATTTCGACGGGCGGGAGATATAGCGGCACCATTCTTCTGGTGAAGACCGCTGCCTGGCTCTTCACAGCTTTGAATTTCTGCTGCCATTTCGTTGACCATGTACCCAGAGTGTCGCACCCGAATTGGAGACAGAGTTGCATCGGGTGCGCATTCATGTTGCGGCTGTTCAGCACTGGGTCATCGGCTTACACTGCCAATTCGACGCGCGTAGTGTACAGTGTGAATATAGCAAGGGACCGAGCACCGACTCAGGTGGCACCCCAGCAAGTATATGTCGGTTTGTGGTCGTTTCGACCAAACCCTCATGATTCCATCTGTTCAGCATATTAAATTTGGACAATTATATAAAACCGTTCCCCTTATCGTTCCCGTAATAGCTGGCACTTCTCTTCGCAACACTCCTGAACATGTTCCTTTGTTAAATAACTTTGCTTTGTACTCTCCGTGTTTAGTGCGAAACCCAGCTAAAAGCGTTTCGCCACCGCGCTGTACATCAGGTCGTCCGGTAGCTCGACATCCCGGCACACGTACACACACACACACACACACACACACACACACACACACACACACACGAAACGTGCAGCATTGGGGCGACAGCCCCCAGAAGCCTCCAACTGCTCCCTTTTTCACCGTTCTGTCGCTCGAGTTTAAAAATGTCCCTCAACACAGACAAAATCACTGTTCCCTTTTTTTTTGCTCGCTGGAGTATCACGTCTACTCAGTTTGCATGATAGAACACCTTTGAAATATTAAATGATTCACTTTTGTTTGATACGCGATTGCCGTTTATTTCGGATAAGGCCTAGTTTATTCTTTACACAAGCAATAAATGAATACACGAATTCTGATACTCCAGCCAACACTCCCTCCTACAGGTCACTTTTCCCAAGTATCGTTGCCTACTTCGGACTCTATCCATCCACCAAACAGGAAACTATTCCTCTGCTGGACGTTCTGCAGTGAAACTCATCTTAATTATCCACATGAAATAAATCATCTGCGGTATTGTTCGTGGTTACAAAGCTCAAACTGAGCTAATTACTTTAATTGCTTTATTCAAATCCTATCAGTTTTGTAGAAATTAATTTGGAATTATTTACTACCCATATTTTCCTCTAGCCATTCTGAAAAAAAATGGTGACGATTTCAGTCAGCCATTTCTAAAAATATAACGAAACTTTGCTGAAGCTGCACTTTTTCTTAATATTGTGGACAAATTAGCATTTAAATTTACCTGAATTTGATTAAAATATCACGTTCCTTGGAAAATTATGCTTTTTTCCAAAGCGAGCTATGCGCACAAATGGTGTTAACTGAGACGCTTTCCTAAACCCGCAGGACAGGACAGGTAGTTTAAACTGTGGCAAGGGGCCAAAATAAGCGGCTGTCAGTTACACTCAAACATACAATTTTATTTATTTGACCAAACATTATAAGAGCCAAAAAAATTAAAAAAACACACGGCATTAATTTTTGGAACCTAATTACCGGCTCAATACGCCATAAAATCTCGTGCCTTGAGGGCAAGACCACTTTAATTTAAAATCGGCTGAAAGCCAATAACTTGAGATTCAAATTAAAATCAGAAATTTTTAAAAGGCAGTAGGACTTATCTTAAAACAGTTCTTTAATTAAGCTCAAGACCCAAAGAATCTGACATCTGAAGATCAAAACAACTTTAATTTAAAAATCGGCTGAAGGCCCATCACTAAAGACTAAAACAAAAATAAATTTTTGAAAGGCCAAAGGCTTTACCTCAAAACAGTTCTTTAATCAAGCTGAAGACCAAAACAGTCTGACACTTTAAGAGCAAAACAACTTTAATTCGAAATCGGCTGAAGATCCATCACTTACGACTCAACAAAATTAAACTTTCAAAAAGGGCAACGGCATTACTTAAAACAATTCTTTAAATTAGGCTGAAGGCCCAAACAATCTTACGCCTTAAGAGCAAAATAACCTTAATTTAAAAATCGGCTAGAAGCAACACAAATACAAACAACAAGAACAAATAAGAAAACGCAGTATATCCAACGGCTCTCAGAAGTTTCCGAGGGTAGGCCTGGAATTCAAACGCTAATGCTCCCTTAGGTGAGAGCGGTAGTCGGCCCAACAATTATCGATCCGACGACAACCCACCCGACAGATAGTCAACGGACGCACCTGCAAGATAACGTCCGCTGCACCCTACCAATACAGAACAGCGAGTTCAATGGAACAACGTAGAAAGTATTGGCGCCCACAACCAATTATACATTGAGCTGTCAAACTGCACACCGTGTTGGACAGCGACAACACGATGAGGAATATACACTGCCTGAATTTACGTCAACGGCCAGGACAGGTAACCGGAACGTTAACGGCCACAAGGCAGAAGATTCCGCTGGTGCACTTCAGTTCAAAATAACCAAGTACAGTTTAACTCCACCGGAGGGTGGCTAAGATATGACAACTTGAAAACACACGCTGTTGCTCGCGGGAATGTCCCAACAGCCGAAAACGAAACCCCCAACACCACAATGACAACAGTCGTGACTTGCTGGTAGATTAAGTCGAAACTGATCTTTCGTGTCCAGGATCGGTGAGCCACGGACCTCGTAGCAATGGGAACAGCACCACACACTCCGGCCGCGCGTGGACCCTGCCAGCGGCCTCGGCCAAACTACCGCCGCGGAGATTTCCTCTCTGCTCCACGCCATCCGACCAACTGCCAGGCCCGGAAACAGTGAAAGGACGAAATATACGTCGGCTGATGAGACGACCAACCTAACGACCAACCAAAGGTCGTCCTGCTCCAATCACCCTCCGTGGGACAGTTCATGTGTGTCGCCAGCGGTCGGCGAGCAATGGCTGTCGGCGCCTCACCGGCGCTACGTCCCCTTCTCTGCTGCTGCGTCCCGACTGCACTGCTCGTCCGTCTCCAATTCACTGCCGGACACACGACGATCCGGAAATACTATCGGTCGCTCCAGAGATGGTACGACAGTGCACTTATCGATACGCGCTGCTGCTGCCGCTCACGAGCAAGTAAGGCAGGAAGTTAGTGACGCCAGTAAATGGAATGAGAAAACGAGGCGGCAGTACCGTAGTAGAAGATGACAAACAATAAATGGGATCAACGCGACCCGTGCACGGTTCATTAACTATTTACGTTACGTTATTACAACACTGATATTTGCTAACACTCCAATGTTTTCTTTAACTTCTGTTTGTAGGTTTAGATTTATGCTTTGTTGTTATTTTGTAGAACTTTGACATAAGGAACTGTTCATGGTGTAGGTAAACAATTTGTTGGTTAGTTGAATTCACTACATTTAAAGTTCACAGAGAAACATACTGATGAGCTACTCCATTTCAAATGACTTTACACAAAATTAAATACAAAGTCTTGCCTTTTGTTGTGAAGTCCTATTCGTTGTTAGTGTTCAGTGTGGATAAATCCAGTGTAGCATCGCTTCTTCACGTCACCCACCATGTCTATGTCGTGCTTCCAACATACGTCACATTTTGCACCATTGTTGTTACGGGATCCATTGCAACCGTAACCAAAAACAGCCATTTAGTCGGGAAATTCTTCCGTCCACGACCTCATACTTTACGAGACGACTTTCCTCAGTGCACATAAAAGACACCACACACCTTCAAGTGAATTGCAGCACTTATTGCACAATATTAAGGTTCACCTCCGCAGCCATGAGCAACGGGTAATCCCACCTCAAAGCTCAAGCTGCCTCTACCTTTCTGCTAGGGTTGCATGCGTCGCTAATGGACGTCATCCTTCTCATGCTATCAGAACTCGCCTTCAGTTTCTCTACAGTTTTGATTCTTATTGTCTTAATTTGTAAAAGCTTGGATTAATTCATCGATCATTACATTCAATAATAACGTAAACTACTCTTTTACATTACAAAATATTATCTGTTTACCGACAGCTGGCGACACACACGAACTGTCCGACGGAGGGGGATTGGAGCAGGACGACCGTTGGTTGGTCGTTCGGTTGGTCGTCTCATCGGTCGACGTATATTTAGTCCTTTCACCGTTTCCGGGCCTGGCAGTTGGTCGGTTGGTGTGGAAGATTCAAACTTCTATACTCGAATCGAAAGTAGTGAAGACAAACCCAGTGTGGCTCGCTACTACCGATGTTTCCCACAAAGTAATACTCGCAAAAATTTTTACAAATCTGTACCAGCATCACAAGTATACAGTCGTTCCGTCATAATCTACCTCGGTCTGTCCTGATGTGGAGCGTTCCCTTCACTTAGGAAGACAGTGTGCGACATCCGTATCCCGAATATACGAGACAGTTGTGCCGGACGCAAGCGATTGCTCTGGACATACGAAGGAAAACTACTGCAAGATATTCTCTAGTTTTCAGTGATATCGTCGGTGGCCCTACCAGTCTCAGCAGCTGGTCAGAGGTTGAATGACCGCTACAAAAACCAAAGTGCTGGTCTGCTCATCCTGGGTGACGTCTGCCTTTTCGCACACAGCCTCTCGAAATCTTACGAGAGGAAGGGGTGGAGGGTGGGTGGTGAGGGAGGTGAGCAGTTTGATGGGTCAGTAGCTAGTGATATGGTGTGCATCTTTGCCGGTCTTAGGATGACCATATTTTCAGCGTGTTTCCACGTTGCAGGATAACTGCCTGTGCGGAGTATCTCTTTGAATATGTGAGCTATATGCTGGCGTGCTCCTGGTGGGAGGTTCTTCAGCAGTTAGTTGTTTATTGCGTCACTGCCTCCTGCTTTCCTGTTGTTAAGGGAACGAACCTGCACCGCTACTTCTTCCTCCGTAATCGACTCTATTACTTCTTCTTCATTTCTAGGTGCTAGGAAGATCTGGAATAGCTCGTCGAGCCGGCGGCAGTGTGCCCGTCACAGACGTCAGCCGGCCGTAGTGGCCGAGCGGTTCTAGGCGCTGCAGTCTGGAACCGCGCGACCGCTACGGTCGCTGGTTCGAATCCTGTCTTGGGCATGGATGTGTGTGTTGCCCTTAGGTTAGTTAGCTTTAATTAGTTCTACGTTCTAGGGGACTGAAGACCTCAGAAGTTAAGTCCCCTAGTGCTCAGAGCCATTTGAACCACTACCGTGAAGTTTGCGGCGAATGCGTCGACCAGCAGGCTGGCTTTTGCATCTGGCATACTGAAGTATTCGTTACCGAATTGTAACGGTGGTACACGCTGTCAGCGCCTCAAGAAGTTCTTCACAATTTTCCAGGCGTGCCCATTCTCTTTTCCTATGTTCTTAGACTGTTCTCTTTAACTCCAATCGCATGCGATTGACGAGGCGTTTTGCGTCGCATTGGCGAGTGAACTGCCATTAACGGAATAGTCGGTTCTTCTCGGTGACAGCCGCCAGGATTTGTGCCCTTAACTGACGCGAGAAGCCTCGTGCCCACTGTGGCCGTTTGGGGAAGACTGCATTTGCTGCTCGTAGTATCCTTCAGTAGAGGAATACTGGCGCCAAGGTGTGCCGACTACTCGGTGTTAGCAGCGTCTTATTTAATATTGCCTTGTGGAAATGCTCGCAGTCCAACTTTCTGTAACTCGGACGCTACTCTCGATGGGAGGCGCCGATCACGTCCATCTCGTAGATGACTGGGACCTGGTCGGATGATAGGGCGTTCCGCGTTTTGTCATAAGTGAATTGTCTCATGCTCTCCTGTCGGCTTCGGGCGGGGTAACGCATGGGGTCAAACGGCCCCAGGCTGACTGCACCGTTTCAATGAACAACAAATGAGAGTCGTCGTCCAGTGGTGTTTGTGAGGCGAGAGTTACATTCAAGCTTTTTGCACTGAAATCTCCCGCAATGTAAAGTCGTCCCTCCAGTGACGACAGCAGAGAATTGAAACCTACCTCATCTGGTGTTGACGGCCACACAAATGGCCTCCAACATGGCGAGCTCCATCAGGTGGACTCTATGATGTCGCAGCTACCTCTTGACGTACATAGCTGTGCTGCTCTTATGAATGGCTCTGTCGTCTTGGTATTAGCAGTAGTTCATTGATCGCACGTTTATGCCGGTTTTTAAGAATGTTGCTTGCACCAGACAGATGTCGACATCCTCGTCCCATAGGAACTTGCGAAATTCGCCCTGCTGGGGACACAGCCGTTCCCATTGAATGTGCATGTCGTCAGGCCATGGATATGGGCATCGTCATTGATGTTCTTGGGTTTTGACTGCGCTGGCCTGGAGGGCAGCCATTGCTGATTCGAAGACAGCCGGAATATGGGGCATAAGCTGGCTTAGTGTCTACGGGAATATACCGAGTACCGAGTTCGTTTTCCTCCGTTCCAGGGGCTGCGACTGCGACATTCTTCGTCACTGGGATCTTGTCCGCTGGCTGCTGCATGTGCTCTGCATGCTGCGAGGCTGCGTGTTGTTCCTTCATGCGTCCTCGACCTCGGCCTCTGCTGCAGGCGTGATGTTCGTGGGTAGCATTTTCCCCTGGCGGCGTCCGCAGAGCTGCGGCTGGACACGTCTTTTGGCTGTCTTGTGACGGAAGGCACATTTGCAGCGAGTAGGCGGGTCTCCCTTCTTGTTGCTGCACTCCCTGATTGGGAGCGGTCCAGCGCATTTGGCACAGTGGGCTACCATGTGACAGTAGCGCGCCACATGGTCCATGCAATGGCAGGAGTATCACAGGGCTCTCTTTTCTTTTGCATGAAGTGGCTCAGCCTTCACCGAAAAGTCCTCGACCTTTCCAGTCTCGAAAATTTTTCGTGTTTCGATGTTGTCGACCAGGACAACCAGGAAGAGAGGAATGTTCCTGTGTGTCCTAAGCGACTTCATCAGGTCGGCGGAGCGGACTGGGATGGCCTGAGCAGGGAGCTGCTGCTTCACGAACAGCTCCGCCTTGAGTGGAAGGTGACGGAAGACCACCTTCATCTGCTTCTGCGGCGCGGCGTTACGGGTGAAACAATCCATTTTTATTCTTTTGCAAGTTTCATAAGCATCCCATTATCACCGATACTCTCCAGTTGGAGCTTGTACAGGCCGAAGCCTCCCTTGCGAATGCCGAGGGTTTTGCCGCTGCAGTGTATCTTCTCGTGCAATGTCTCGTAGCCTCCTGACCACCACATGCTGGTCGCTGGAGGGTGACGCGGTTTATTTAGCTGTGGCAGAAGCGTCCTGTCCTCTTCGGCTGCTCCAGGGATGTCTCCATACGACCCTGCAGTCTCCACAGCAGCCGGTCACACTTTCTGGAGCTCAAAAGCTCTAGCAGTTTGCTTCCGATCGGGAGCGATGAAGCCATCCTCAATCTGGTTGACGTGCCACCTCTCCTCTTCGCCCACTTCTTCTGCTACTTCGGCCTGCTGAACTGGGTGCTGAAGGATTCCTCTACAGCTGCGTCAGCGCGCTTCATTAAGGTTTGCGACACCTTCCTGTCCTCACTCCGACCGGGCGTGTTTGTCCCACATCCCTGTGGTGTGTCTGTTTCTGCCACATTGGTCACAGTTGCGGCCGATGCGACTGTCGCATCCACGTCTGCCGCGGTTGCGGCCGGAGCCGCTGCGGCAGGTGCTGCTGGCTTGTTGCCGATCACTCCTAATGGTTCAAATGGCTCTGAGCACTATGGGACTCAACTGCTGAGGTCATTAGTCCCCTAGAACTTAGAACTAGTTAAACCTAAGGACATCACAAACATCCATGCCCGCGGCAGGATTCGAACCTGCGACCGTAGCGGTCTTGCGATTCCAGACTGCAGCGCCTTTAACCGCACGGCCACTTCGGCCGGCTGATCACTCCACAGACAGCGATTTGGCCCCGGGCGGCGGCCAACGTGCAGATGACACTGTCTGCTGTCAACATGACCTTCACCGTGAAGGCCATTTCTCCCGTCTCCCGTGAAGCGGAATAGATTACCTCTCGTGTTGAGACGGTACATGGCAACTTCGCAACGTTCGGCATTGGCAGCCATGGCCGCCTCAGCCGACTGCTCAGAGCGATCCTCGTCAATTTGGCTCGGATTCGAAGGCTGAGAGGGCGGCGACGACGCCGGCAGAAAAGTTTCCGTTAAGCGCCGATCACCCACACCCTTCTTGTCGCAAAAGCGACTTTCTCCTTCTGGCTTCTCGGCAATGGATTTGAGTTGTCTCTGGAACACGGCGCTTTGCGTTCCGTGAAAGCACTACACTTCTGCTCTTTTGTGAAAGGGGACGAGACGCCTACGAAGATCTAGCCATTCGGAGTCCCTAATCTCCCTGCACTGTATACACGCAAAAATGGCAGCCAGGTCCATATCTTCTTCCTGTAAAAGAGAAAATGAGACGGGTGCCTAGTCTCCGGGGCAGTTCAGGCGGAAAAAGCAACAAGCACTCGCTGCAGCATCAGTTCCTGAAAGGTCTGGTAGCGCGTCCAGGTGTCACATCCTTCGCTTCGCAGCACTATGCGAATCACCACTTATTAACGACTCTCGCAGAGAGATTATCCTCTGGGAGCTAAGCCAATGTGGTCCGCATCGCTAACGAGCTGCATAGTGATATTCGGGATGCTGCCTGCCGCGTTTCTCTACAGCCACTGGACCTCTGTCAGACTCTGCCCACCGGCTGCCCACCGGCCAATCACACGGCAGCAAAATTGCGCGGCGCCCTCGGCGTCGCCGCTGGTGGGGTGGACGCTTGTTGCGGCTCCTGTGCGGTTGTCGGCACCCAATGTCCGCTCATTCCAGCCTCGGCCGCGGTCCTCTTCAGAGCGGAGCGCTTCTGCCGGATTTTCCTGAATGCCGGATCCCATGCTGAACTGGAATAATAACCATTGTCCCAATTAATTAATTTGTCGTGTAGGCAATGCTCTACCTCCTCCTTGGCCACCGAATCCCAAAATCCGTTAGCGTGACATAACTTCTTAGTTTCCTCAAATTCGTTCTTCGCTGATCCTGTGTTCTGCCACCTCAAACTTGTCTACCTGCCCAAGACGTACGTTTCTTACACGTTTCGTGCGGCGCTGCGAGATACAGCCTTGTGTCTGCCCTATGTGTTGCACTCCACTTTTACACTCAGTAGACCCTCGGTATCAAAGTCCTAGAGCGTCTTTGGTCGATTCAAGAATATCCTTGATTTTCTTTGTTGCGTTAAGGTTGCTCTTCACTTGGTACCTCTTCATGATTCTTGCTATCTTGGACGTTGGTGGCACCGCATACGCCATGAACGCATAGCTTTTGGTTTGTCCTTTTCTGGTTTTTCTCTTCTCCGCCTGCTATCGTTCCTCAAGGCTCGTCTAATTTGTGTCTCGCTATAGCCATTTTTCGGAAGGTTTCCTTTAGATGTTGTAACTCGTCATACAATCTTTTCTTGTCAAGATGGATGGGCCTGACCCTGAGTGCTAAGCTGTTTAGCACTGAGATGCATTGCCCTGGATGGTGACAACTCCTAGCGTTGAGGTAAAGATCCGTATGTGTCTTATTCCTGTACACTGAATGTCGCAGTGCGCCTCCTGTGTTTTTCGTAATCAAGATGTCCAAGAAACATCATGATTACGAAAAACATAGGACGCGAGCGGGAGGGGACAAGAAAAACTAACGGCGCGGACGTTAGAGGACTATAACATCATTAAAGCCCCACTGGGAGAAAAACAGATCCCCTACTATACCTTCCACACAGGGCTACAAAAACCACTAAAAGCAGTGTTCCCCAAATGAACAGTTGCCGCTGACATCAGGTCCGTCGTAATCACTCAAGGTTACGACGTTCGCTCAGTGAGGAGAAATGGCTTAGGCGAAAACAAACGGCTCTGTGTTGCCGTGCTAACAGACACTCCCCAAAAACGGAAAATATTCCAAGATGGTGTATGGTGATGGTCCTGAACCATTCAAACATAACTCGATAGCAGCACAGTGCTTCAGCTGTCAAATAATAGAGAATATCAGCTGGAGCTGTGACATACCATCGAAAGGCGTCCGATGCTCGGGGAACCAACCGTCCAGAGAATGCAACTGGAACAAGATGAGCTCCTTACATGCGCAAATTGGGGCTGTGGACACATCGCCAGCTATCTGTGCTGCCCTGCACAAATACCAGTGCTTGCGTGTCAACAAGGAAGAGTGAATGTCTCGGCCAACACAACCACAACACAGGCACACACCCGCTAATGAAGACAGAGCTTCCCTCTCACAAATGCAGGAGCAGTGTCCAGATCGCATCACTACCACAAGACGAGCCTACACACAGGACAGCACAAAATTTGACCAAGGCACCTCAGACTACTCTCAGTGACAATGCAGACACACACATACAACACTTTCCAACAGCCCTCACCCAAATCGTCAGTCTCGTTCACGTGCTCATGCAAACTACGAACATGAACTTCGAAAAACTCACAGCCGAAATATGATCGGCAGTTAGGCCCACGTAGACTACTACGACAACCAGGCCACCACAAAACGCGATGGACAGACTAACGATTCAGGGACTGAAAATGTGCATTTTCAACGCCAACTGCCTTGTCCAACAGGCACTCATATTGAAAGAGTTCCTGGCGGACAAAAACATAGATTTGTGCAGGGTGTTAGAGACTCACCTTAAACAGGGAATTAGAACAAAGGCACCAATCTGCCTCTGGTACCGACGAGACCGACCAACTGCAGGGAACAGGGTAGCAATTTACATCGAGAGCGGGACTGCACATCACCAAATACGACCACTATATATGACGCAGTTGGAAACGGTAGCAATGTAGGTAGTAAGAGCCACAGATCCGGTAACTGTGGTTATTGGATACCGACCCACCACCCACAGAAGGAGGCATAAAGAAATTAGGGCACATTAGAGGCAAGCTCATAACTGCGGGTGACCTCAGCGCAAAATACACAGACTGGCAGTCCAGTCTGCGCAAATAGAGAGAGCCAACAAGTGAAATGCATCGCGTGCATCCACTGCCAACATGTATGGGGCAGTAAGCCACCCGCACACATCCCACTGAACGGCAACAGAATGAACGTCCTCGACATAGCTGTTACAAAAGCTCTCGCAGGGTTTGTGGCCGTGAGTTCACTGAACAGAATGTCGTCCTACCGCAATCTTGTAATCATTGAGACTGAAGTGGGTGGGTGGCTACCGCCCTGCCCCCCCCCCCCCCACCCCCCCCCCCCCCAACCAACATTTTGCCTTACACAAGCGCATAAACTAGAAATCCTAAGTATACAGCTTCCAATAGCAGATGTAGACCAAACGCTAAGAAGTTTCACCGACGCGATCTTACAGGCAGCACTGGGCGCTACACCCAGACCCACCAGAGCCTCACTCCCTCATCCAGCGAGTGCCAACCCAGCTGCTTGACCATATGACACTAAAATACACGATCGCGAAGGAATGAAAACTAACACGAAATCCGAACACCAGGAGGTTGCTCAATAGACTACAAAGATAGTTAAATCTGTCACTAACTGAACACAGAAACCAGAAATGGTGAAACCACGTCACGACTCTAAAAGAGGGGCGTAACTGCCTCTGGCAGGTCAACAAGCAGTTCACTAAAAGACGCACAAGAATGCCACCTCTGCACGGCGAGAGAGGACTAGTGCTGATAGCCCAACACAAAGCCAACTCAATTCACTCCAGCAGAGCCACAGGACCGAGAACTAGTAGCGTTTCTCGCAGCAGAAGATGACGCCGTAGCCAAAGCACTCAAGTTATTGCCCACTGACAAAGCCCCAGGCCACGATCTCCTCACCATTGAACTGCTTAAAAACCTGCCCCAGCCAGCGACCAGCGATAGAAAAACCAACAGAAACCTTCAACGAGATCACACGATCACAAAAAGTCTGGAAAGAGTAGAAACATGCCGAAGTAGTCGCTATCGCCAAAACCAGGAAATGACCCAGTCTTCCTTCAGAACCCCCGTCCCATAAGCTTACTTCCCACGCTCAGTTAGCTATACGAGCGCCCCTATTGGTTCACATTGACCAACACATACGTAGAGAAGGACTGTTCCCGCAATTCCAATACGGATTCCGAAATAGACACTCAGCAACGCAATAACTAATGAGAGTAGTCGTTGCCGTCACAGAGCCTTCAACCGGAAAGGCTACTGTGGCCTAGTGCTGCTAGACGAAGCCAAGGCGTTCGACAGTGTGTGTCAGAATGGTTTAGTGTACAAATTGTACACACTAGGGTTCCCTGTCCAAATTGTTATTTTACTGAATAGCTACTTATCTAACAGCGCATTCAGCGTCAAACTAGACATTGCTAAGTCCTCTAAGCGCAGCATACTTCCCGATGTCCTACAGGGGTCGTGGTAGACCTAGTGATGTACAACTCGTACACTGCTGACACACCGGCCGCCCCACAGACACAAACTGCACAGCTTGCTGACGACACAGCGTTCTTCTCGAGCATTAGCAATGAGAGAATAGTTACAAGTAGATTACAGAACCTGCTCGATAAGACGGAAACCTGAGCGAAGAAATGGCTGAAAACTAGCAACACAGAAAAAATGCAAGTAATAATGCTAACACAGAGATGAGGTAAGCGCTGCCTTCCACATCGAAGGCGTCAAGACACACCATTACGACCACAGAGGCGAAAAATCCCTTGGGAAGACACCGCTAAGTATCTAAGAGCTACTCTTGACCAACACATCACCGGGAGGCACCACATCGAGGATCTCCGGATAAAAGCAAGCGCCAGACCAAAAACCCTTTACCACGTCCTCAACATGAACAGGAGCCTCGCAACAACAACACGTATGCAACTTTACTGCATGCTGGTGGGGCCAGTACGTCTGCCTTGTCTAGGGATAAGCTGGCAAGTGACACAGGCTGAGACTGCTGAGTCCAAAGCTGAGCACTAAAACAGGCGCCACACGTTCCCACTCGCTTCTCAAAGAGCAACACCCACGAAGCAAAGAAAATCAAAACTCTGAAAGAAAGATTCTGAGAACTTACGATCGCATTTTACGAGATCGCAAGCAACTCGGACGAACCACTGATAAGATATATAGGGAGTTACCCCTAGATACACGAATCCTACAAGAGACCCAAGGCTATCCTGCGTTAACTGCAGAGTCACGAAACCTAAACCCGCATAATGCTCACGCACCATAGAATAGTTAGGAGCAATACCAAGTATGCTAACCAAATAAAAACGCCCCATACTTCTGAAGGAAAAGTCGAAAGACAAAACCCTTCTCTCTAAAACATCCTTGTGTAAGGAAGCTATTATCCGGTCAACAGCAGCATTCCAACGCTTCGCATGAAATTGATGGAAACGGCACCCACTGAAACGTTGCATCATGATGACGACGCCACTCTCCTGATAACACGAGGAGATTTCATAACATATTATTACATGGGCACACAAATATCAAAGAAAATTTTTGATTTTTTCCAATTCAGTCATTCTTTATATTCAGACGTATTGGATTTCTTGTTTAAAATGTTTTACTTTTTTGTTTCAGTCCATTAACCCGAAAGGAAGACAAACACAGCACAGATACAACTTTCGAACTCACGTATCATTTTACAGACCGTAGGCACTTGGTGAGTGTACTATCGACCATTCATTAACTTCTCACTTCAGGTACAGGGTGGGATATCAATATGGTGAGCTTTCTTCTCGCTACTCTGTTCCGTTACAAGGGTAGTGGAGTAGTCACTTCGATTGTTGTCCTTTACGCCGCTCTCCCCACACAGCTCACGCGAGGAAGATTACACGATGTGTCCGAGTACCTAAGAAACAGATAATCGAGTTTCAGCTTCTTTTATCTTAATATCCTAAATGAGGGCAAAATAAATTCTACTAATTGCTCTCTCTTTATGAGTGTTCAGTAAGGAATGGAAAACCTATTTCTCTGAAAGCAGGTTGATTTTATTCTAGAGACCAATACAACATTTCATCCCCCAATCTTTTATGTACAAAACCCTGTTTCTCAACATAATATCCGTTCAATACGACGACCTTACCCCATCTTCATGGAAGGGTCTGTATGCCAGCTTGATCTACTGGTCTACGTTGGAGTCAACGTCCTACGGCTTTAATAACCTCCCCATCATCCACTGTTGTGCAGTGCGGTGTTTGATTGTGTTCTTTAAATCACCTGCAATTGGAATGTCCGTACGTTCCATCACTGCAGAAATCACAGCAGTGTGTAGCCTGCCGGTACGTGGGAGATAGAGCAGGTGTGCGAGACCTTGTTGCGATGACAACAGTCGGCTCGCCCAGCGTCTCACTTCCTGTTGTTCACCATAAACTCTACGTAGATATTCTGCTAGCTCCCAGGAATATCTGCAGTGCTCTGGTTTTCCGCCGGAAGAAGCTCAATGACCGCTCTCTGCTAGACATCCGTTATAGACTCCATTTTAAAGGCTACATATAGTGCTGCCGCCTATCGGAAGTTCATGAAACTATAGGGGTTGAAGCGGAAATATTCCACGATGTCCCACAAAAGAGTCCGCATTTTTTCAACTGAAATTGCCAAAAAGAAAAAGAAGAGCATTACTTATTGAACGCCCCTCATTCAGAAGTCAAAAGAAAGTACTTTCTGTTTCGAGATTATGTCTGTTATCAACCGTCGCAACATCAAGGTCGAGGGGTGGGTTTTGGGGGGGGGGGTCTCCTTTGTGCCCACCTTCAGAAAATGTAATCAGGTCTGGTTCTTTATATTTTAATATTTGAAAAATATTTAGTTTTTATGATTTCCTATATCAGCACCTGCAACTGTTCAAAATCTTTCAGTAATACTTAACACAAAAAATTATGTTTTTGTTGCGAATGTGACATCTCGCAACAAATGCCATATTAATATTTTCAGGTTCAGGAGCCTTCTTACTCGACTACATAACTTTAAACATATGTTGTGAATGAGGATTAACGACATTTGACGGAAGTATCTCATTATTTGTTGCGGTAGTCGTGAAGTGCCTCTGACCCGCCAGGTTAGCCGAGAGCGCTAATGCGCTGCTTCCTGGACTCGGGTAGGCTCGCCGGCCCAGGAACGAATCCGCCTGCCGGATTACCGACGAGGGCTGGAGTGCCAACTAGCCTGGATGTGGCTTTTAGTCGGTTTTCCACATCGCTCTAGGTGAATACCGGGCTGGTTCCCACGTCTCGCCTCAGTTACACGACTCACAGACATTTGAAACACAGCCGCACTTTTCCATGATTTACACTGGATGCAGACAGATGGGGTACTCTGATTCCATCCCAGGGGGTACGGGATGGCGGCAGGAAGGGCATCTGGCTACCCCTTCACATTAACATGCCAAATCCGATTGAACCACGCCAACCACACGCACAATGTGGGACAAAGGCGCAAGCGATAGTCGTGAAGTACCTCTCCACTTGGTGTAAATGTTATGGAAAATGCGCTGTTACTGGTAAGGTTTAGCTGAAATATATTTTCAAGTTTTGTACCTCACTTCCACATCAGTATCTATTTTGAAATGTATGATGTTAATAAAAGGTTAGTTTTTTAAGGTTTGTTAGTGGGTACCTCCTCCCACCCCAATTACAGTGGCTGACTCCCAAAATGCGTGGAACTATTATTATTGTAATCTCAATTTCTCTTTCACTGCGGGGTCTGATACACAAACAGTTCTTTTTACAAAACTATTTTTCTTTATTTTAACATGCTCACAGCGATATTTTACTTCGTCATACATCGGCTACCTTGCATTTTTTATTTTTGTAATATTGTTTCTTTATTTCGTAAAGTTGAGTAACCTCAGCTACATGGCCCAGTTAGCGTATGAATTACTCTACCACGAAAGTTATTCTATTTCGACAGCCGCTTTGCGTTTCAGTTACTTTATCAACACCACTGTCTATTAAATTTGCCTTTCTTAATAATCTACATCTCTTAATCATTTTATCTGTCCATTTTACTGTCCGTGTTTGTCACTATCCGTGTTTGTCAGTTCTTACATCTTAGTTGAACTTTTTCCTTGGAGCAAATATACTCCTTTCTAAAGTACTTTCTTGAGACATGAGGGAAATGAATACGTATAAAGTTTATTTCCATTTTCATTTCTCCACATATTACGTCAGCGTACTGGCCCCTTTAGACATCATTTCTTCATTGAATCGGTCCCCCTAATGACATCGCTTCTATTTTCTTTCGTCGGGCTGCTGATTTCTCTGCACAAATTTCTGTCATGAGCAACAATCCACCTCCTCACATCTCCTTCATACAATAACAAGACGCTTTTTCTTACCTCTATCTGCCACAAGCATTTTAAACTCTCTTACCTATAGTCAAGACAAAAAGCATTTTAAAATACAACATTATCATTTCCTTATATTACACAAAGCTCTTACCACTGTTTTCTTCCAAGGAATTTACAGATTTGCTACTTAACTTTACCTTCAGGTATTACAGCCCATATCTACTGCCATATCCGTTGTTCTTCTTTCGTGGTTACAGAAAGTTCTTAAATCCATTAATGCAAAATTTCCTCAAACGAATGTTAACGCACAAATCAGGTATATCCAAATCGGTGAATAATTCTTATACTCTGAAGATCCTTACACGGTAAGAGCTCATATACAAACATGTAAATATTTTTCTTTCCTACTGACTGTGGAGAGGAAAGAAGAAGGAATGAAAGCAGAAAGCTGAAATAAGATTTCGTTCAGCTGGGATTGCACAGTGCGCCAAACTGCGAATCTGCCGAAGAGTGCCAAAATCCGTGCAGGTTCTAATTGTTATTGTTTACATTTTTCTTCGGTTCCACAATGTTTCGGTCCCAACTCTTTCTTATTCTTTCGATACTCTAACCTGTTGGTATTCGCATGTGGCTTACCTATTATTCTAATCGGTATTTGGTATACGTCTTAGTTGATGCTAAAATTCTTTTGGATTTCTCTTTCGTCTTGACTGATGTCAATTCAACAGTACCATAACTAGAGGGGCAAATATCGCTTCATGATGTCTTCTATGGCGAGTATTTTTTAAGTATATTAGCTCTCGCCTACATCTCCCTTTCCAGCAGGGAGATTTTCTACAGAACTCAAAAATAAACCATGCTTGAAATTATGTTTTTTAATTCCTGATTAAATATTAGTTCGCTTGGAGTAAATCCTGTTGCATCGTGTTTGAGGTTGTCGATGATTTCTTCAAACTTCTTGGTAGGATCTGTCCATTTCGAATGAGTTATAGCACAATAGATTCGACATCGATTTATGTCATGCATAACTCCCTCTCTTATTATTTCTTGCCTGTAACTGGTTCTGCAGTGTACATGTCCTCTTCCATTACCGCATGCACCTTCTGCACACAACACAGGTTGCCAGCTGTAACATCCACGAGATAAGTTTTTGGCTACAGTGCAACGAGTGGAAATTATGCCTCTAACAGTTATAAACATTATGTATTCGACGTATGAAAAAACAATGAAAACTTTTAGTGAATTAATTATTTATATAATATTCTATGATATAATTGGACATATCGATGTGTATCATACAAAGACAATGATAATTGTAAAGTGCTTTTATGATCTG
Organism: Schistocerca serialis cubense; assembly: GCF_023864345.2. Taxonomy (NCBI): domain Eukaryota; kingdom Metazoa; phylum Arthropoda; class Insecta; order Orthoptera; family Acrididae; genus Schistocerca; species Schistocerca serialis. Next base: position 177,673,985 of record NC_064642.1, read on the forward strand.
CGTTTGTCTTCCTTTGTTTTTACCTTTTGTTGGATGGCTTTCGTAGGTTCAGCACGCAAGACGTATATCAAACTGAGGCCTGTTAAGAAATTGTAATTATTTGTTAATAATTACTTGAAAATAGAGTTCATTATTATTATAAATATGAGTGAATAATTATTTGTAACTTTAATTCCTCACTCAGTAAGCATTATCTGTGTTAATTATTTCTTTCCGCTGCAAGGAGCGCAGCCATTGATGACAGCGATTTGTATCGCAGTTTTGTCTGTGTTTTCCTTAGAAACAAATCAAATGTTTGCTTGATGAAGTTTAAATAGTGCTCAATACGAAAGTAGAGTTCCTGTAAAGTTCAATAAGCATTTAAAATACTTGTTTACTCTAACAATAGAAAGTCTCTATCAATTGTCTGCCGCCATGTAAACAATTATCACAGCGGCAAATTCAAATTACACAATTCTGCAGACATAAATGCCGAACGTAATTTTAATGAAAATAATTCGAATCAGATTGGTTCTTAAAAACCAGTGCTCATAGCACGAACGTTATAACAAACTTTTCTAGCTGATGTATGGAGCCGAAATTAATTACGCACGAGTTGCGAAGAACATTGTTTCAGGTAACATATGTCAGTGTTGTGAGCGGCTGATATTCGGTGGTTTTAATGGTCATTTTGCTGAAGATAACTGCTTACATCTTAATCAATAGTTGTATAGAATCTGTTGTATGAACTGTGATTTAGTGACACACGACTTACAGACAACACTTTAACACGACGTTAACTTGGAGTTCTTTAGCAACTTGATCAGATTTTTAGCCGGGAGAAAAATTACTTAGTAATTACTCAATGTAATAAAATAAGATTATCATTTCCATTTACAAATTAGTTAAATACCAAACCACTGAATAACACAGCGAACGCCACACAGCCTTTTTTCTACTCTACAGTACATTTTTGAACTTAGTTTGGCGATACGTTTGTAGTTGCAAACTGCCATTATGGAAAATATATATAATTTATCTGAGATTGAAAACATAGTTCCAATTCTGCTGAATCTAGTTTTCTTCTTTGTATTAAAATTTCTTTATGTAGGCAGTAGTACTGCGCTACCTTAGAATAACTGGGGTCCCCCAGCCTCAACTGATCACCATCACTCGTTTCTCTTATTAAGTTTTTAAAGATTTTCTTTAAGGTACTTCTCTCCTTGGTTTCTGCTACCAGATCGCAGTTAACTTGTGTATCTCTACTTTCAGGTCGAGCTTCTGCCTACCTTATTAGTCTTACATGCCCCAGTCTGAAAGTTTTTATGAATGTAAAAGCCTTGTGGCCACAATATATTATCACTTTGTGACTCAAAATGTAATGCTGAAACGTCTGCGTACCAAATACTGTGGAAAGTGCCATTAATTCCGGGATGATATAAGTACGCTTTGCAGGTGTTAGTGAATGAAGCACACACACGGTCCTTTAAAAGTATTTTTATATCCTCTTTATTTTCCACCTGTAACACCTCAGCTGCTAGTCCATATTTACTCGCATCGACTGACATACAAAAGGGACTTACAGAATCTAGATGACAATATTATATTGCTTGTTAGACAAGTTTCAGTTCTTCAGAAGTGGACTGGCATTGTTCACTCCGAAGGCAGGCGGTAAACTTTTGAATAATAGATGCAGCAAGGTGCAGTAAACGGCTGATCGAGCTTAAAACGTCAGTAGACCGTCAATAACACAAACATAGATCTGAGCTGCTTTTGTTCTCAGGTGCTTCAAACTTCTCAATAATAGATAGCCTGGCAGATTATACCTCTTCTACAAATTTTATGTGACATGAAATTTCATTTTTCTTCATCACATTAGGAATTTCCTAATTTTAATTTCATGTCTCCTTTTCTTATTCTTTCCACCAGTCCGGCAAACTAATATGTTCTCCCCATACTGGATTTGCTAACAGCATAGCGTCTGCATAAACTGTCACTAGCTCTAAAATTTCTTTTCCCTGTGCATGAGCCATTACTCTCACAAAAGCACACACAGAGTTATTTAGTCCAAAAGAGACAATTTTTTACTGCTAGCAGACTCCCTCACGCAAAAAGGCCTCACATTTACCAGATTGTTTCATCAAAGTCTAAATCTAGTATCCATTCTTTATATTAACTGGAGTGAGACACTTAATTCCCCAGATTTCTGCAGCAGTTTATCGATATTTTTCTTTTCTTTTTTTTTTTTTTTTTTTCTTTGAGGGGGTGGGGTGTTACTCACTCATAATTTCATAGAACACACAACCAGAGAGCATACGACAGCAACACTAAATGCTTTTTCCGTAAACCCCAATCCAACAAACTTCTGATCTCTTTCATGGTGGCTTCCTTATTAGCATTAGGGATCTGACGAGGTTTTCTGAAAAATACTTGCCCAGATTTAACATTAAAAGCACACTCATAATCTACCACAAATACATTATGACGATTGGTTAATACTTCTCTTAATTCTGTCCTTTATCCAAAATAAATCAGTCAATTCAGCTTTTTCTAGCCTCCATATCCTCTAGGATATAATGTACTTCGACGTAAGCATCCTGTATATTTCTAGTGAACCAAGTGTCTTCCTTTAAGCACCTTTTATTTTTCATCACTTTAATGGGCAGCTCCCATGCAGTTACATCAGAACGTGGCAAATTTAACTCTGTCTCTGATCAAAATCAAGCCTTTCTTGCTAGCTGGATAATAAATCAGCGACAACAACATATCCAGAATTAATGCAACTCAATTAAACAAGGATAAGTATGGTTTCTGCGAGTTTTAATAGCACTATATTTTATGTGGGCGTGATAACTACTGGCAAGCGCATCCAAAAAGCGTTGGGAAAATTGTAGGCAGTAGTCTTCAGTCTGCATATCCATTCCTATGCTCGCCGGAATTAAATAGTGCTCTAATTCTCTACGTATAATTCAAAGGAGTCGGTAACTACGACGATATATGAAAGTCGAGGGCCGTTTAACGAAACAGTATATTCTACTAATAATTCACACGCACAAGAAATGATGTTAAAGTTTATTAAATGTATCTTGTAGTACTCACCACTCTCACAGTTCAGAGACGATCTGTACTCTTAGTTGTCTTTAGAGTTACTATTCCTGCTGTTAACTACGGACTGTTAACTGTTCGCCTTAAAAATGAAACATTCCAGTTCAACTTCTAATCCAAGTATAAGTTTTCTTTTGCATACTTGCACTATATAAGATCAGTATCTAATTCAGTCGGAAAACTACCATGCCAGTCATCATTAACGCCATCTGATGCTCAGCGGACACAGTAACGGACAGAATCACCGCACATATCTGTAGCGTTGCGAGGACCATCACGTATAACTCGCGACGATCGAATAACCCTTCAAATGAAGACCACTCGATTTTATATACTCATTACACATTCTTAGTGTTCACGGTAAACGGAAGACCTGCTGTTAGATCGCTTCTGGCGTAAGCAGCAGTACCTTTGTAGCACCCTTTTTGACTGCAAAATTATTTACACCGACGTTAGTAGAAGACCAACAAATATTCAAAACTTTGAAATGCGTGCGGGTTCCTAAGGGACCAAACTGCTGAAGTCATCGGTCCGTAGACTTACACACTACTTAAAGTAACTTATGCTAAGAACAACACACACACATCCATGCCCGAAGCAGGACTCGAACCTCCGGCGGGAGGAGTCGCGCAGTCCGTGATATGGCGCCCTAAACCGCACGGCCACTCCGCGCAGCTGAGGACTAACCTCCGAACTGCGTCTTTTCTAATTTCTGTACCCTTGTTAAACAGAAGTATCTTCTTGAAAGTTTGTACAGATTCATTATTACATATGTTAAATATATCGTTGTCTTCTTATCTTTGTACGTTAATGATAAAGATTAGGTAAACCAACCAGTTTTTGCAATTTTTGATCTGAAAATCACTTTTCACGCCTTAATTAAAAAATTACGAGAGGTAGCTTCATGGAAAGCTCTACGGAAATTTTTATAATAAAATGAACCTGATTCCGAACGAATAATTTTCTAATTTCAATACTACGTGCTTTTGAAACGCCGTAAAAAGTGGATTTTCGTGGACACTTACCATAGGATCACGCTGTGATTCAAAACATTTAAAAATGGCCAAGCTTTTTTATTATCAGGTCAAGTCTTGTGACATTATTTAAGCATTTAATTTCAGTTTAGATTATTGCGCCTCTCTTGTTTGAGTGTAGACGAATTGAGTCAGGCGCTGCTGGCTTGACCGTGGCCGCGTGACTAGAGGTAAAAAAAATCTATATCTCTCTCGGTAACTTAGACATACAGACACAGAGCTTGTTTCTTCACAGCATGAAAGCAGACGTGCAGGGCTTGACTTTGTGACAGCATGTAGCCTTTTATTGTCCAATTGCTGGACGAAAAAGTACCGTCGCGTCCTCTTGACGAAAATCATCTTCAGAGAGAGCAAGGCTACGTTTCAATGAAGTAATCCATTTCTTCTCCATTGACAATGAAGGAACATACACTTAATAAACCTTCCAACATTTAGAATTTACTCCTAATGATGATGGACTTACTGAAGAAGCAATATTTCATCAAGTTATTCCATTTTATTCACTTGACTGAAACAAGCACACCTAAGTTTCAAAGTACATTAGAAACACCATACATCTCACGTTAATATTGACACTGTGCAACAACATAACAAATAAAAAATATTCATATCAGTGTAATCTCTGAAGAAAATTCATTTCTTGGCGTCGTATACATTATAAGCTATTTGTGCCATGTGTGCAGAACTGTTATTCTGATTTGCAAATAACTGTTCAGACCTGAATTAAGGCAATTTCGAAGAACTTGTTGGATGTCTTTCAATTGGGGTAGTGGCCGTTATTAAACATGAATAAAATATATCAGTGCGACAGTGACGGCTAACTACCGCTGATTACTGAATCAAAAGCGATATTGTAAATAACTTGTATTTATTGAAAATTATCTCATGATAGAAATTAGATCATATTAAAAAAATCATGAATGAAAACAAGTTAAACAAACTGTCCACTGTTCTTAGATATACTACACTGGTAAGATTGGCTCTCAGCTCTTAATGTTAAGTTGATGCGAAGTCAGATTTAATTATGCCCCTGGATAAGCAAATGGTAAATGCGATCTGACTGTGTTCCTATAATCTCTTTTGTGTCTGAAATAATACGCACTTCGGACACCACCACCAAGAAACAAACCAAAAAAACATGCAAAAAGACAAATAACCAATAACGGATCGTAAGCAAAACTGCACGAATGCTCAGTGGATGGCAAGAACACGATCCAACAACTATTTCTTAACTTTACTGCCGCTGCTGCAAGTTTTACAATACTGTCTACCAGCGTGCTGACTCCTCTTTCAAGACTGGCTCAACAACCTTTAAGGTGCAGCCCTGTGTGTCTTGTACTATCGTGCAATACCAGTATGATGGCTCTGTGCACTGGTTGACTACGTTCAATGGTGACTGCCAGCATATAAGGCGGAATCAACTGCAATTATTCTAGTAGTCAATGCCCTACTGTGGCTGCAGACTCTAGATCACAAACAGCATAGTCTTCAGAATCTAAGTCCCTCCCTATCTCAGAGCTACCGAACTTTGCGAATGTCCGCTTTCACGCCACAAGACGCTCTCCCTCTGCCTTGCTCTGCCCGATGCTCTTGCGACAATCTTGCCGCCAAACTCTAATCAGCGAGTCCCAATGCTGCAAAGGCCTCCCACATCTCCCTCACGGAGTGATACAATTCCTCCACCTATCCAACAATTTCTCTGTCCAAACAGCGGGCGTTGACCCTCAGCGTTTCCCGCACTTTCTTATGAACTGCCTAACCAGAGCTCAGCCCATTTGCCGCTAAAACAGCTCGCGACCGGACGGCGCCAGTGCGTACGTTGGACGCTCTCTGTCTGCTCGACATTTCCCTCTCTCTCTCTCTCACCTGGCACCCGGCGGCGTTCCTTTTGATGCTTGCAGGTCATCCCCCGGGACCCGCGGCCCCTGCACAATGCTCTTCCGGCGCTCACCGGCCTTCGCCTCCCCTCCTCCATTGGCAAATCCACTTTGCTTACACCTACAGCATGCATCTAAATATTATCATTACCAAAGCCCATATTATTTCAGACATGTGTCTAATCATCATGTATCTCTCTTTCTAATCCATCTAATAAGACTAACTAACCATTATACGAGTTTATTTATTTCAAACATGCAGAATAATATGCGAAATGAACATCACAAATGAAAGCCACCTTTCAAACTAATTACAACTGCCTTCAGTCAAGCTCATGTTCAGACTACCACTTATCAAAGACGCAGGTACCTGTACTATAATGTATAAATAACAACCCTGAAAAGAAAGATGAACAGAACACAAAACACGTGAAATTTGTAGGAGATAGCTTCGCAGCTGTCTGATGAGAGGCCAAGACTAGAAAGTAGTTAAGGTGAAGTAATTCATCCATTCCAAGAGTTCAGTCGATATCAGGTTTTCCTTCAGGGACAACTGATATGAACTATTCATGTATTGCAGCAGAGAATGATTTTTAGGTGTATATGTTCAGTAATCACCGACTACATTGTTGTACCTATTACAAAGTGACAATATTTTGTAAGTTTCACCGTGATGAACAGTCCTACAAAAGTGCTATGATGAAAAGGAAAATAAGGTAGATTTAACGTCCCGTCAAGAACAAGGTCATTAGAAATACTCCCGTCTGCGAGAAAGTTAAAAGCTATCATGAGCTCACAGGACAAAGAATCAATTATTCCTAGATAAATCTTTACAAGCGTCATCTATCACCGTGTAATTCCGACCCTGGACTTGATAACGGCCTAGATTCGGTTAGGAAGTGAGTCCACGAGTTTATTCAGGAACGTCACATCCAGATTAAGCCACTCGATCAGGGAATGAACGCACATTTCCACCAAATTACAGGAACCTTATGTCGACGTTGTCGTCTCTTTCCAGCATGTCGCACAGATTTTCTATGAGGCTAAATTGAAATACTGCAGGCCAATCAAGCTGCAATAGGGCGGGGAAACATTCAGGAAACCAGTCACGTAATCTTCCACCCCGATGAATTTTGCTATTGGCGTCTTGAAAAAAATGGGTATCAATTACATACCCATCATGCAGATTTTGACTGAAAGACTACAACTGATCATTCAGAATGTTCGTATAAACTTGTTGGTTCATGTTAGCGGCCACTTCAGTGAGCGAGCCCAATTCATGATAAGAAATACACACACAAAATATGACAGTCGCACCTCTGCGAATTTGACTTGCATAACATTAAATACGAAATGTTTTATTCGGCCTTCGGTGTAGTCGACGACGTGCGTCGTTTGATTTGAATAAAAAAAGAAAACCTGATTCGTCACACCACATTACGTTCCCCCAGTCAGCTACTGCCCACGTTAGATGTTTTGTAGCCCATTGAAGGAACGCATCCTTATGTCCCCGTGTGAGCAATGGCCTCTTGCAAGGTGACGATTCCGAAGTTCATTGCATTCAGTTCCCACGGCAATTTTTTCTGATTAACAGGTTGGGATGGACTTTCATTCACTGCGTGCAGCAATTCTTTTCAGTTATGGAAGCAACTTTGATTGACAAGCCAGGAAATACGTCTCTGGTGCTTCTCAGTCAGGATCTTTCCCTACCTCAATTCTGACGTGCTTCGTAGCCACGTGCGTTGCACCACTGCTTGTAGTCACACTGAACAGTGTGCCGCTAAACTTTAAGAAATCTAGCAACTTCACATACTGTACGGGCGTGGCACGCCCCCACACGACTGCCACTTTCTGCCATTCTCTCGCGCCCTTGAATTTACTCTTGTCTACGTGCGATGGCAGCTTGAAACAAATGTTTAACAATCCGTCTTTGTATGCGCCGGGGTGACTAATTTTTTGTCCGGTGAACTTACCAGCATAGGCCCTAGGAAAATCATGAGAAATCCACATCTGGCTGGCCGGACGGGGATGTAAACTGCCATCCCCAAGATGCGAATCCACGCCATGGCACCGTGTCCCTCGGTCGGATACGACGACGAGCTGTGTGTTACAACGAGACAGGAAATAGCAACTAATGTTCAAGGGGTGAAATACAGACTGAAAACTGAAACTGTTGGCGCATTATCTCAGACAATAATATCCGCTCGTGTGGTAGAAACTCGATGACACTACGTTCACCACAAAAACCGCGAAACTCGAATAGAACGAAATATTACCAGAGTGAATCTGAGTTGAGGAATGATCTCCAAATGTTTCGCCTATAATGAGAAGATATGGAAAACATGTACTTACGAATGGACATTAACGCTCTTTACTTTCCTCTGTCTTCCACACTGATGTCAACGGCTTGAGGCTGCCAATATTCATTTGAGGAAGGTATGGCACCTCACAAACCAGGAGAATGACGTTCACCACTAAAACTACAAAAGAACATGTTTTGTGGTCGTTCACCTTTGGAAACTAATGCCACAGGAACCAGAGAGATTCAAAACGTATTGCGGTAGGGCTGTCCACGTCAGTATCCCTCCAACGGTGTTTTCAGGAATTTCAGGGTGTGTGTTAGTACGAGGGAATACCTGAGGAAGAGCTATACTGGTCATTTAAAAATCAGCTTATCAAATGCACGCTTGTGGTGTGGCATAATCAGTGGGTTTTGTTAGACTATTATTTAAGGACAAAACTGTCAACTATATGACAAAGCGGACAAACATTAACGAAAGCGGTGTGTCCCGCATTCACCAAGCATTTTGCAGTTGAGAAGTTAGTGAGGCGTTCGGGGAATGACTCTAGTTATCGATTCCAGAGAAGAGTGGTTGCAAGTGTTTTTGTGGCTAACGATTCTCTTTGATCAACGTAGTGTCGGCTAGCGCTTGATTTTCGCGGTCAGACAGGCGGTGGGCGAGAACGTTGGCGGTGTAACCTCGAAGCGCCGTGGGCGAATAGCAGGGCGGTCAGATAGTGATACGCGTCCCACGCTGGTTATCTCTCTCTCTCTCTCTCTCTCTTTCTCTCTCTCTCTCTCTCTCTCTCTCCTTCTCGTTCAAGTTCACAAAGGACGGTGGGCTGGTGATAGCTACTCATGTCACCTCCTATAACGCTATATGTGGAAGTGATGGTTACATTCTAATGTAGTTATGAGCTGTGGTTGGCTGTGGACTTACGTTGGCGCTGTTCAACGGTAATGGTACTACTGGTATAGGCTATTCATTACGTTTGGTACTGCTATGGGAGCGTAGTAGTGCGAGAGAGGCGATATTATGCCTGACTGGGGTTTGGGCAGTGCTGTTCTTCAAGCATATGATTTCTTCACGGCTTTGTTTTCTTTAGTTGTCACACTGACCAGGATGGTACCGTTCGTGGGTCTTGTGTGAGACAGCCTCCCAAAATAAAAGAGTGTTTTTTTCCAGCTGAATAGACCGAGCGAGTTCGCGCAATGTTCAACATGCTGGATGTGGATTGGGGAGCCAGCCGTTGTGGCCGAGCGGTTCTAGGCGCTTCAGTCTGGAACCGCGTGACCGCTACGGTCGCAGGTTCGAATACTGCCTCGAGTATGGACGTGTGTGATGTCCTTAGGTTAGTTAGGTTTAAGTAGTTCTAAGTTCTAGGGGACTGATGACCTCAGATGTTAAGTCCCATAGTCCTCAGAGCTATTTGAACCATTCGGATTGGGGAGGAAAGTGGTTCAAATCCGCGTTCGGCCATTCTGTTTTAGGTCTCCCGTGAGTTCAGTCACCAGGAACTCTAATCTTCCAGCCTTCCTTCCTATGACTGTAAAGTTTACAGTATTAGTGTTTGATATAAGAGGAGAGGTTTTTGGGTTTTACCAAATATAAAGACCCTTCATTGTCCCCTTTGGCGTATGAATTAGTATTACGCTTGGTTTTCATTTGTATTGGTTGCTTGCGCTGTTTCTGTGTACACCTTAAGTAGTGTTACGAGTGTGTGATATTTAACCACAAGCACCTCGTTCTCAAAGAGACGTTAAACACGAATCTCCTTCTCCTACTCACCCGTTAGGACTAATTAAATCAGTAGTCACTTTGGTGGCGCTGTGGCGCTCTATGGTTGCGTGAACGACAACCGAAGGGGTCCTGCAATGAAATGAAATCTCAACCCAGACCATCTGACCTGGAGTGTTATTCACTGAGTGATGAGTCCCCTTCAAATTGAGTTCAGATTGCCAGGAATATGCGTCTGAAGACGACCCGGACAGCCGTGGGATACCACCCTGATTGTCGTCTGCCATAATATCCGTCAATCAGAAGTGACGGCCTGTGGTGCCATTTCATATGGTAGCAGACTCTGCTTGGTTCTCAACCGTAGCAGCCTTACAGCACAACAGTACATCGACGATGTTCTATGCCGCAATGTCTTACCTTTAACGGCAAGCCAAGCTACGCTTCGACTGCTTGTCTTCGTTATTGCCAAACCTTACCTTGGCCAGCAAAGCCGCCAGATCTCTCCCCAGGGTCCTCCAACCGATCTAATGCGCTAGTTCGACGGAAATAGGCACGATATCCTTCAGGAGGACATCCAAAACACTTATGAGTCAATGCCAAGCCGAATAACTGCTCTAGCCTAAGGGTCAGAGGTGGACCAACGTGTTATTGACCTGGTGAGGTAGTATGGCTCTTTCTATTGAATAAATCATTCAGTTTTAATGAAAGCCTAATCATCTCTTTGCCTGTAGATATACAGTCGTGCTCAATAGTATCTGAACGATCTGAATTGCATTTCGCCTGATTCACATGCAACACACATAACACAGCTGTCTAGCAGGTCCTCTAATCGCTCCTTGGTACAGTCGTTTGACTATTGAAAATGGTTCCAACATGTCACTACTAGAAAACACTGCTCTCTATCCCAATAACTCAAGATGTAAAGTATTACCTAGGTACTACAAATATCATCAGGGAACCCCTTATCACAGATAAGGCTGTCCTTAAGGCCTGTAAGCTCACATTTATTACAATAAATGACATACCTGAAACGTTACCACTCTCATTATTACGTCATATAGGAAATGCACGTAGTAAGTTCGTCGTATTCATGATTTCCTCTTCAAAGTAACATACCGTACTTACTGTTTAACACAAAATGACATTAAAAATTTAAATTATCACGAGCATCAAGTTGAGAATATGTATGAACTTCTAATGACTCGACGAATCGTCTCGTTCTGCATATGGATTCAAACCCAGGTCGTGCAGACTAAGCAAAAACTTCGTGACTGGCGGAAACTAACAGTCATTCCTGACTAGGCATAAGAGATGGATGTACCTCGATTTTAGACAGTATCAGTTAGCAAATATCAACTTTAAATTATATAACATATACATTTTTAACGGACTCGAATTCCTACTCAGAGTCTATAGTCCTTCTTAAAGAACTACGAGAGGTGTCAAATATTGCTTCTTCACAAGTAACTTACTTGAAATCCGTAAGGAGAAGCTTCTTGTTGGACAGTGATTCGAACCAGAACCAAATCGGATTGTTATCGAAGCACAATCAACCGTGACATATCGGAGTTTCTCGGCAGTAGCTAGATGTTTTAACTGAAATGACGAGACGAAACATTAATTTTTTCTTTCCCAGGACTCCAACGTCGCACCTATCGCTGTTATATTCTAGAGATAACGAACGTTAAATATGGGTTTGTTACGCCAGCAGCGACATGTGAGCATATTTGAACTAGAAATAATGTGACGAAGAGTTCGTCGTCGACTGCGCGCAAGGAGACATCGGCTACCGAATTTTTCTCCACCGGCAGCTCGGAAAAACATCCTTGAACCTACAGTGAGCGCAAATAGTTCTGTGTCTCACTGGGCGTCAAAAACGTCAGATATCGTTAGTGTGGACAGCGTATGAATATAAATTAAAAATCTAAATTCTTATCCACCTGCAGATAGGTGTTCTCACGCTACAGTTTGATAATACATAGTGAAAACTTTAGTGCCGGGCCAGGATTCGAACATATTCACGCTCAATATGTGGAGATGTTGAGGAATCTGCAGTTTTGAACAAACAGCAAATTGTAGTCGAGCTGTATTGTCACGAAGGGATCAAATTCCGCGTTAAAGGCGGTCTGAGTTGCATTCCCAGTTCAGAACCAATTTTATCGACATACTGAAGCTCAAATGAAAGATGGAATAAGTATCCTGTGACCCTACATAGCGTTTGGTTCGTCTCTAGAAATAAATAACTAGGATAAGAAAAATTACTGCTGACAGAGTTTCTGCATGACGCGACTCCTGACTTTATTGTGGATCAACCAACGCCTACTTGGTAGAGAAGGAATATTATGTTTGACGTGCATTTCAGACCACAAAGCCATTATACCTTCTTCATTTAGCGTAGCCAGAAGGGAATAGAATCTGTCTCTCCTTATCGAAAATCCTCAGCAGAATTTGTATTCGAACCCAGAGCATATTTATATGACATATCATCAATCCAATAGACCACTAAATCCTCTTCTCTGTGACTCATTTTTATATCATAACAACGTTGCGCCGCACTGTATGAGAATTCTGACACACAGGCCCCGCGTAGTGGTTTGCAGCATGTTAAGTACATTAATTTACTTGGTTGACCCAATCTGCCTCGGCTACCCAGTGCATACACTGAGCTCCCAATAGTGTAGGATGCAGAAATTTAAATACGAAGCCACTCTTTCCACTTGAGCTACTCTATTGTGCTATCTGTTTGTTGAAAACGTCGTGCAGTGCAGAAGATTAGATGTAACTATCTGTCTCTCAGTAGTTATCGGTCTAATGGAACTTTAAACATAATTACTTCACTTCTCAACCCAAAATAGTTGCATGTGGAAAAAGGGCTAACTTCTGCCCCATTTAATTCTTTTAAGCTTTAATAGACGGCCAGGCAGTAGATGCATCTCGAAACTTTTGTATCATGTATGAAGAGAGCGCAACGTGCCAAAATACGTCAGAAAGGTATTTTCTACAATAGCTGTCGTGCGGTAGTGGCATTTTATTCTTCGTCGAACCTTGTTTGACAGCTTTAATTCACAACAAGTTTTCTACATGCATGTAATCAATAAACTGCAAGTGCATTGTCAAACTGTTATAGACAACATCAGAGAATTCGCAAGTATCGTTGATCATTAATTTGTCTCTCATGTTTACTATTGTTTTAACAACACTAAAAGAAACCTTACGATAATTGTGCACTGTATTATAAGAAATGAAATTAAGCTACCCACGATAACCCTACGACAAAACTCTGTTTCAATAAAACTGAGTATCTGTACACAAGCGTGCCTCTATTGGCACGAATTAATAAAATACTATTCAGATTTCGATTGGGTCTGTGTTTGATTGGTATGCTGTGTCATACTGAAGTGGTATGCAAATGTGGCACTTCATATATAAAGTTATGTACTCCTAAAACCACAAAATTTGCTTGTCAGCAGCGGAAAGATGCGTTATCTGTTGTGCAGCTTTGTAGGTTCTTCACCATTGCACTATGAGCCGAAAGTATTTTCTTGCGATTTCTTTATCGATGTTTGAACTGACTGTTTGTAGCTCTTTCACAGATGGGATAAAAACATCATAGTCAGCAAGATTGGAACCGCAAACCACATCAGACGCTTTCTCACAAGTCAGCACGTTACAACAGAGCTACTAAAGATGGATTCCTTTTACGAAGGCCAATAGAGGCTAGAACTCGTAAACCGGTACTTAAAGGTCGAGATTAGCTGCGATTTTCACGTGCAACGGCTTTTCTGGGCTGAAAACCATAAATTCAGAATCTTTTGTTACACCTCAAGCGATAATAACTCAGATTATTCAAAGGAAATGACCGGAAAAATCAAGTAATCTTTGCGGCTTAATTCCGTGCACACCAGAGTTGCCAAACATACCTTGCCTTGTTGCCAAATGTCAGGTACATTACCAGCAGGACGAAGACGAACCGATGTGATCCTACAGCGGGCTGGGATATGATCATAGCTGGCATCTCAAAGACGCGGCTGCTACGGAATGGAAAAAGTATGCCGTCTGATTCACATTTCTGTAACTAGGTTGAGGGGCTGGAGCGTTGTTACTAATAATACTCACCATTGACTGAAAACCAAGCATCATAAATCAGTACCTGTCAAGGTTGTTTTTATTATTTCTTTCAATAATGTACTCAAAACTAAGAAACTTATTGACAGAGGTTTTCGTGCCTCGCCGATAGTCGAGCACAAAAAAAAGGTATGTGTGTGTGTGTGTGTGTGTGTGTGTGTGTGTGTGTGTGTGAGAGAGAGAGAGAGAGAGAGAGAGAGAGACAGAAATAAAAAAGAGTGAGAGAGAGAGTAAAAAATTGTTGTAAAGAAATTGAATCATGGTACATGAAGAAATCTTTCATTAAAATGAGATGTTCCACATCATTACAAAATGTCGTATACATAATCTATGCAGCAAGACTAACCTAATCATATCATTTTGTAAACTACCCATGAAGAGGCATGAACTACCGAAATTTTCCCCAATATCAGTAACGAAATCTAAACTTGAAAATAAAAGACGACAGTTTTTGTAACAAACCGGGACTCCTATCAAGACCCTTTCGTCCCTGTTAACTAACCACGAAAGATGTCTGATATACTTCCATTCAGAAGTAACAAAGTGTGCATGCATTTAAAGATGAAGCGCATGATGTGAAGTTCTGTGATGGAGATAGGAATGCAACACGTAATCTGATTGTTAACTTTAGTAAAATCAAATGTTACGTATCGGTTTTTCTTACCAGCTTCTAGGTGCTTCAATCTAAAATAAGGATATAAATTTTTGTGGCTCAGCGACAATCGAACCGCACATCTACTTTCCTTCTTTATCAACCACGAATACAGTTTTAGTATCAATTGCTTACACAATGCTTAACCTAAAATAATCCTAAGAACAAACACACACACACCCATTCCCGAGGGAGCACTCGAACCTCTGAAGGGACTAGCCACACAGTCGAGTGTGTCACTTTAGCGCCTTTGACCGTTCGACTAATCCCGCGGCTCTTGAACTATACTATTCCGAGAGATTCAGATCCTCGAAAGAGGAGATACGAATTCGAATCACAGTCCATCTCCAATTTTTTCAACATCACTAGTTCATCAGGTACAAGTAAAATAAGAGCCCTGTTCCTTTAAATGGCTACCGGTTCATCAAACAAAATAAAATTTTCTAATGTAAGTAAGATTACTGGCGACAGTATTTCTGTTGACCATGACTTCCCCCTATATCATTTCTCAACGTAAACCAGCTCTGCCCAGTTGGTGATGAAGGAACGTGATGTTTAATGCGGATTCTGGATTATAACGTCTTTCTCTTGACGTTACCAAAGTTAAAAGAAATGTGTTTGTGCCTCTTCAAAGCAAACGTCTAAACCCATGCGTTGCACCTGTGATAGTTCTTTCCACGAGACCAGTAACAAAGTGGTAAGAACACCTATGCAGTGCGACAATTAAACACTCAGCCTTTCTTGGTTGTTTTGTAAATCGTTAACAATTGTCTGTAATGCAGTAAACGTCCTTGATTACTGATTTGTTATTACTACCATTGTTATTGTTAATCGTCGCCACACAACAGATTTAATATCACTCACTGCTGCCGATACACGTAACGAATGGATCAGGATGAGTGGAATGTGCGATGTTTCATCACGGATAATATACACATTTATCTCGGCGTCTTGTGTTCATTGTGATATGAAAATCTCAGTAAAAGAAGACGGTAACTGGATGCCTCGTTCTAATACCTCGTTCTAATACATCGTGGGAGCAGGCATAATGTTTTGCTTTTTGAACACCGAGCAATAAAACACAAAGGTAGTAGATAGGGGTGCTATCAGACGAAAAGATCAACCTGACACAAACTGTGGGAAGTTTGTTTTATAACATTCGTACCTGGACAAAGAGCTTTTCCTATTTTAGTTATCTGTGAACGTTGCTACGTAATACGTTTTAAGAAGAAACTAAATTCCTTCAGCTACGACATTATTTAAAGAAATCGTCTTAAAGGCACTAAATCGTGGTTTGTGAATCGTTTACTGGCCGTACTCTGGAAAAGGGGGAAAGGGGGACGAAATGTCTCCCACTGGAAGGTCATGTTTTTTTTATTTAAATGATTACAAAATCAGCTAAAATGAACAGTGAGGTTGTCAGTTTAAGTACATTACTGTTGTCAGTATGATGTTGCACTGCCCAGGGCCTGTAATGATAAAGAGCCCGATTAGGTCTGGCACATTTTATACATAAGTGGAAGAGAGAACACCACCAAATTCTACAATCCGTATGCATTACATACATACAGAAATTGCTGTTACAGTGTACTATTGGAGCCCAATGAGTTAATTGCATATTTTCCGGTGAGAAAGAGCACTGGCAAACAGTCTTCGCTTCATTAGGGTACTTAAACTGGTTTCACTCTGAGCTAGAATTTATGGTCAGCGATTAAGCGTAACGTCAATGAGTCGGATGCGGGTTTTCCAACTGTGAAATACTTTCCTACATTATAGAAGCGAATATTAAATTTGAACTAATATTGCGAAAATTTTGAACTTAGATAGCTTAGAATGAAAATCTTTCTTTTTGTTGCAAAGGAAGGAAATCAATTGATTTTCTAAAACACTCTCTGTCATACACAACTCGAAACTGATAACGTCGACCAAATCATATAGAAGAACCGACAGCGACGTATATCGGAAGGTAGTAAGATCCCTTGGCTTTTAGTTTGGCAGTATTCGACAGCCATTTCTAGGCGTAAGTAAATGAAGAAGGGCAGCGCGTTTTTGTTATCAAGTAACGTCTTCATCAATTGCTTTAGTTTTAATATAATCTACGGTGTAATTGCTGATGTTTGGTATTAACACGAAAGGGATTCTGTAGACAGGGAAGGAACCTCTTCCCGGGCAACTAATTCTATAATGACCAAAAGGCATTAAATAATCTTCACGCACATGTGCTCAAGCAGCGATATGAAGAAAATGATAGTAATAATGACGGTAATAATCGAATTATCCGGTAACTTCACACTTCACTGTGGTTTTCTCGAACTAGGAAATTTACTGAATTAGTGAAAATTTCAAAATGGCTTCACATCGAGGCTATGATGCCTAGAAGAGTCTTTACATCCTGCTGACATGAGAATTGCATAATCTCCGCGTCAGAAGCTTGCTTCTTCTTAACCATTTAATAGACTCGCATTTTTTTGACAGTGACTAATTTTTTGAAACGGCGCTGCTGCTACAGTCGCAGGTTCGGATCCTGCCTCCGGCATGGATGTGTGTGATGTCCTTAGGTTAGTTAGGTCGACGTAGTTCTAAGTCTAGGGAACTGATGACCTCAGATGTTAAGGCCCATAGTGCTGAGAGCCACTGTCTGACTAATTTTGCAAGCTAAGCACTACATGGGCTGGGGCGGGAAAATGTGGCCACAATGGTCTGGTGGAAAGAACTATCACAGGTGCAACGCATGGTTTCAGGCATTTACTTTTAAGAGGCACAAACAGATTTCTTTTACCTCTGCTAACCTCCAAAGAAAGACGTTATAATCCAGAATACGCCTTAAACATCACGTTCCTTCATTACCAACTGGGCAGAGCGGGTTTACATTGGGAAATGACATAGGCGGAAGTCATGCCAAACAGAAATACTGTCGCCAGCATACTTACTTACATTAGATAATTTTATTATATTTGTTGAACCGATAGCCTTTTAAAGGTACAGGGCTCATATTTACTTGTAGTTGATTGAACTAAAGACGTTGAAAAATTTGGTGCTGGTCTGTGATTCGAAATCGTATCTCCTCCTTCGAGGATCTGAATCTCTCGGAACGTTATAGTTCAATCATTTCGTTCCTTTTCCAAGGACTGCAATCATCTCTAGGCCCTGCAAAGGTATGTATGTGGGTCCGAATGCTGATCCAGTACAAAAATATTCATAACTTCATTTCAAGCCCTACCACGTGCAACCCAACCTGATAGTGACACTTAAAGTGCGTTTTTAATGTCTGTTCATGTGTTGCCACCAATCGCAAGAGGTGTCGTTATTTCTGGTTTAACACGCACACATCATACTGTTTGTGAGTAAGCAATTAATACTTAAGCTGCATTCGTGGATAATAAAGAAGGACGGTAGGGGAGCGGTTCGATTGTCACTGAGGCACAAAAATTTGTATCCTTATTTTAGTTTGAAACACCTAGCAGCTGGTAAGAAAAACTGATACTATCTCTGTCACAGAACATCACATCATGCGCTTCAGCTTTAAATGCATGTACACTTTCTTACTTCTGAATGGAGGGATATAGACATCTTTCGTGGTTAGTTAACAGGGACCAAAGGGGCTTGATAGGAGTCCTGTTTTATCGCAAATACTGTTGTCTTTTATTTTCAAGTTTAGATTTCCTTACTGATATTGGGGAAAATTTCGGTAGTTCGTGCCTCTTCATGGCTAGTCAATAATATGATATGATTAGATGTGATTAGTTTAGTACTTATTCCAAACGACATTTCGTAATGGTGTGGAACATGTCATTGTAATGAAAGATTTCTTTATGTATCATGATTAAATTTCTTTACAACAGTTTTTTACTCTGTCTCTCATTGGTTTCATTTCTCTCTCTCTCTCTCTCTCTCTCTCTCTCTCTCTCTCCCCTCACACACACACAGGTACACACACTACTTACACACACACACGACACACACACACACATACATGTACCTTTTTTTTGTGCTCGACTATCGGCGAGTCACGGAATCGTCTGTCAATAACGTTCTTAGTTTTGAGTACACTTTGGAAAGAAATTTTATAAACAACCTTGAGAGATACTGCTTTATGATGCTTGGCTTTGCTGTCAATGGTGAGCATTATTAGTAAATACGCTCCAGTCCCTAAACCTAGTTACAGAAACGTGAATCAGACGGAATACATTTTCCATTGCGTAGCAGCCGCGACTTTGAGATGCCAGCTATGATCACATCCCAGCCCGCTGTAGGATCACATCGGTTCGTCTTCTTCCTGCTGGTAATGTACCTGAGATTTGGCAACCAGGCAAGGTATGTTTGGCAACTCTGTTATCGACGAGGTACTTCCTTTTGTGCACGGAAATAAGCCTCAAAGTCCACTTGATTTTTTCCTGTCATTTACATTGAATAATCTGAGCTATTATCGCTTGAGGTGTAACAAAAGATTCTAAATTTACGGTTTTCAGACCAGGAAAGTCGTTGCACGTGAAAATCGCAACTAATCTCGTCCTTTAAATAGGGTTTTACTAGTTCAAGCCACTATTGGCCTCGTAAAAGGAAGTATAGACATATCCATCTTCCCTAGCTCTTTGGTAATGTGCTGACTTGTGTGAAAGTTTTGTTAAGGTTTGCGGTTATCGTCTTGCCGACTGTGAAGTTTTTATCCCTTCTGTGAAAGAGATACAAGCAGCCAAATCAAACATCGATCAGCCACATCAAACATCGATAAGGAAATCGCCAGAAAATACTTTCGGCTCATAGTGCAATGGTGAAAAACTTACAAAGCTGCACAACAGATAATGCCTCTTTCCGCTGTTGACAAGCAAATTTTGTGTTTTTAGGAATACATAACTTTATATATGAAGTGCCACATTTGCATACCACTTCAGTATGACACAGCATACCAATCAAACACAGACCCAATCGAAATCTGAATAGTATTTTATTAATTCGTGCCAATAGAGGCACGCTTGTGTACTGATACTCAGTTCTACTGAAACAGACTTTTGTCGTAGGGTTATCGTGGGTAGCTTAATTTCATTTCTTATAGTGCACAATTTTCGTAAGGCTTCTTTTAGTGTTGTTAAAACAATAGTAAACATGAGAGAGAAATTAATCATCAACGATATATGCGAATTCTCTGATGTTGTCTATAACAGTCTGAATATGCACTTGCAGTTTATTGATTACATGCATGTGGAAAACTTGCTCTGAACTGAAGCTGTCAAACAAGGTTTGACGAAGAATAAAATGCCACTACCACACGACAGCTATTGTAGAAAATACCTCTCTGACTTATCTTGGCACGTTGCGCTCTTTTCATACATAATACAAAAGTTTCGAGATGCGTCTACTGCCTGGCCGTCTATTAAAGCTGAAAAGACCAAAATGTCGCAGAAGTTAGCCCTTTTTCCACATGCAACTATTTTGGGTTGAGAAGTGAAGGGAATTCTGTTCAAAGTTCCATTAGACTGATAACTTCTGTGAGACAGACAGTTACATCTTTCCTTTTGCAGTGCACGACGTTTTCAACAAACAGATAGCGCAATGCGGTAGCTCATGTGGAAAGGGACACTTCCAATTTAAATTTCTGCATCCTACACTGTTGGCAGTTCAGTGTAGGTGGCAGTTACGTGATTTTATTTCGGTGATTACAAAACAGAGTTGAATGTATGCTCTGGGTAGCCGAGGCAGCTAGTTAATAACGATTGGATCAAGCAAGTAAATTAATGTACTGAACATGCTGCAAACCACTACACGGGGCCCGTGTGTCAGAATTCTCATCCAGTGTAGCGCAACGTTGTTATGATAGAAAAAGAGTCACAGAGCAGAGGATTTGGTGGCCTACTGGATTGATAATATGTCTAAAGTTTTCATTATGTATTATCAAGTCCTAGCATGAGAACAACTATTTGCTGGTGGATAATAATTTAGATGTTTAATGTATATTCATACATTGTCAACATTAACGATATCTGACGTTTTTGACGCCCAGCGAGACACAGAATTATTCGGGCGATCACTGTAAGTTCAAGCATGTTATTCCGAACTGCTGGTGTAGAAAAATTCGGTCGCTGACGTCTCTTTGTGTGCAGTCAACAACGCTATATGTGGGATTTGTTTCCCAGTCAGCATTGAACTCTTCGTCATATTATTTCTAGTTCAAATATGCTCCCATGGCGCTGCTGGTGTAACAGACCCATATTTAACGTTCGTTTTCTCTAGAATATAACAGCGGTAGGTGCGAGGTTGGAGTCCTAGGAAGGAAAAAATTAACGTTTCGTCTCGTCATATCAGTTAAAACATCTAGCTACTGCCGAGAAAATCTGATATGCCACAGTTGATTGTGCTTCGATAACAATCCGATTAGGTTCTCGGTTCGAATCCCTGTCCAACACAAACCTTTACCTCACGCTTTTTCAAATAAGTTACTTGTGAAGAAGGAATATTTAACATCTCTCGTAGTTCTTTAAAAAGGACCATTGATGCTGGGTAGGAATTCGAGTTCCTTAAAAATGTTTTGGTTATGTGATTTAAAGTTGATATTTGCTAACTGATACTGTCTAAAATCGAGGTATGTCACTCTGTGTATGCCTAGTGCGGAATCACTGTTAGTTTCCCTCAGTCACAAAGTCTTTGGTTAGTCTGCATGACCTGGGTTTGAATTCAGATGGAGAACGAGACGTTGCGTCGTGTCATTCGAAGTGCATACATATTCTCAACTATCTGCTCGTGAATAACTTAAATTTTTTATGTCCTGTTGCGTTAAACAATAGGTACGGTATGTTCCTTTGAAAAGGAAATCATGAATACGACGAACTTACTACGTGCATTTCCTATCTGACGTAACAATGAGTGGTAACATTTCAGGTATGTCATTTATTGTAATAAATGTGAGCTTACAGGCCTTAAGGACAGTCTTATCTGTGATAAGGGGTTCCCTGGTATTTGTAGTACCTAGGTATTACTTTACATCTTGAGTTATTGCGATACAGAGCAGTGTTTTCTAGTGGTGACTTGTTGGCACCACGGTCAATAGTCAAACGACTGTACCTAGGAGCGATTAGAGGACCTGCTAGACAGCTGTGTTACATAGGTTGCATGTGAATCAGGCGAAATACAATTCAGGTCGTTCGGATACTTTCGAGCACAACTGTACATCACATCTAGCGTTTTCCATCCCGTTCGGATAATTCCCTCCGGTGTGTTGTTTCTTTTTCTTATCTTAGTGTGTATTCAGTGCACTGTTAGCGACAGAATTACATCGAACAAGCTTGAACGTACATATATACGCAAATATATTCATGGATGTCCGTAATTTCGATGCTTGAGGAGGTGGTTTTGACGCATAGTGGGTAAAAATTGGAATTAAACGCAACTCATTTCTAAATGTCATTTTACGTAAGTACATCTAACTGCCAACCTGTGGCACCTTGGCCAAATGCAATTTCATATGCAGTTTTCATATATATTTGCACTAAGTTCTATTTGCGGTATGTCCATGTCTAAAACTGACAGTTCCTATTTCTCACGCCCGGCCTCCCTACGTTTCTAGTTTACTTCACATAAAATGGAAGACCTCAACTCCACAGTTATTTAAGGGTCCTGTGGATTAGCGAAATGTATTAACGATTAGGAGGCTGCAGAACACTTCTTTTTTCTATTTGGGTGGAGTACAGAGAGCGGTCGCACTCTGGGAAGCTGCCGTCTGCACGTTATTGCTTTCTGCCCATACAGTCATGCGCAGACTCTTTTCAGCACGTTTAGTTAAACAGAAACCTGCGAATTAATGAAGTAACATTCCGTACACCAATCGAGCTGAGGTACTATATAGCCTTTCAGAATGTTGTTGTTGTTGATTTGGTCATCAGTCCTGAGACTGGTTTGATGCAGCTCTCCATGCTACTCTATCCTGTGCAAGCTTTTTCATCTCCCAGTACCTACTGCAACCTACATCCTTCTGAATCTGCTTAGTGTATTCATCTCTTGGTCTCCCTCTACGATTTTTACCCTCCACACTGCCCTCCAATACTAAATTGGTGATCCCTTGATGCCTCAGAACATGTCCTACCAACCGATCCCTTCTTCTGGTCAAGTTGTGCCACAAACTTCTCATCTCCCCAATCCTATTCAATACTTCCTCATTAGTTATGTGATCTACCCATCTAATATTCAGCATTCTTCTGTAGCACCACATTTCGAAAGCTTCTATTCTCTTCTTGTCCAAACTATCTATCGTCAATGTTTCACTGCCATACATGGCTACACTCCATACAAATACTTTCAGAATGGACTTCCTGACACTTAAATCTATACTCGATGTTAACAAATTACTCTTCTTCAGAAACGCTTTCCTTGCCATTGCCAGTCTACATTTTATATCCTCTCTACTTCGACCATCATCAGTTATTTTCCTCCCCAAATAGCAAAGTGTCTCATTTCCTAATCTAATTCCCTCAGCATCACCCGACTTAATTAGACTACATTCCATTATCCTTGTTTTGCTTTTGTTGATGTTCATCTTATATCCTCCTTTCAAGACACTGTCCATTCCATTCAACTGCTCTTCCAAGTCCTTTGCTGTCTCTGACAGAATTACAATGTCATCGGCGAACCTCAAAGTTTTTATTTCTTCTCCATGAATTTTAATACCTACTCCAAATTTTTCTTTTGTTTCCTTTACTGCTTGCTCAATATACAGATTGAACAACATCGGGGAGAGGCTACAACCCTGTCTTACTCCCTTCCCAACCACTGCTTCCCTTTCATGTCCCTCGACTCTTATAACTGCCATCTGGTTTCTGTACAAATTGTAAATAGCCTTTCGCTCCCTGTATTTTACCCCTGCCACCTTCAGAATTTGAAAGAGAGTATTCCAGTCAACATTGTCAAAAGCTTTCTCTAAGTCTACAAACGCTAGAAACGTAGGTTTGCCTTTCCTTAATCTTTCTTCTAACATAAGTCGTAAGGTAAGTATTGTCTCACGTGTTCCAGTGTTTCTACGGAATCCAAACTGATCTTCCCCGAGGTCGGCTTCTACTAGTTTTTCCATTCGTCTGTAGAGAATCCGTGTTAGTATTTTGCAGCTGTGACTTATTAAACTGATAGTTCGGTAATTTTCACATCTGTCAACACCTGCTCTCTTTGGGATTGGAATTATTATATTCTTCTTGAAGTCTGAGGGTATTTCGCCTGTCTCATACATCGTGCTCCCCAGATGGTAGAGTTTTGTCAGGACTGGCTCTCCCAAGGCCGTCAGTAGTTCCAATGGAATGTTGTCTACCCTTTCAGAATAACAATGCTTAAATTTCAGTTACAAACATTCTGTTAGGTACATCAGATGATGGTTTAAAGTACTATGTCACTAAATACTGTTTCGGACAGTATTTTGTTTTGACAGCCCAATTTACGTAGTATTTCTGTTTTAAAACAGTATCTACTCATATCAATTCTTCGGCAATATTTATTTTGCTATGCTCAAAGAACGAATGCATTGCTGAATGGAGTATGAATGCCGCGCGAATCAAGAAAGTTGTTGACGATTAATGATCAGTAAGCTTGTGAATTATATTGTGTAACTGAGCTGTAGGTCACCTACAATTCATAATGTGCTTAATATTGAGAAACGACTTAGAGTGTAGAAGAAAATTCCTTATTTGTGTCCTCAAGTAATTGTATATTATTTGCTTCTCGGTAAATACGACACATAACGTGTATCAAATGGTTCAAATGGCTCTGAGCGCTATGGGACTCAACTGCTGTGGTCATCAGTCCCCTAGAACTTAGAACTTATTGAACCTAACTAACCTAAGGACATCACACACCCATGCCCGAGGCAGGATTCGAACCTGCGACCGTAGGAGCAGCGCGGCTCCGGACTGGAGCGCCTAGAACCACACGGCCACCGCGGCCGGCATAACGTGTATCCACAGGACTTGCAGAGTGTAATTGAAAAAGTGTCGTCATGATCTCTCCATTGGCAAAAGATTCTGGAATTGTTCCCCATTCGGCTCTACGGGAGGGGACGGCCAAGGGAGAAGTGACTAAGAGGTAAATATTGGATAATCAAGGAAAGGGTAACGTTCTATGAGATGGGGCGTGGAATATCAGAGGAATGAATGTGGTAGGCAAGCTAGAAAATATGAAAAAGAAAATGCGAAGATCCACTCTAGATATAGTTGGAATCAATGAAGGGAAATGGAAAAAAGACAAGAATTTCTGGTCACATGATTATAGGGTAATATCAACAGCAACAGACAATGGCATAATGAGAGTAGGATTCGTTATGAGTAGGAAGATACAGCAGAGAGTGTGTTATTGCAAACAGTTAAGTGATTGGCTTGTTCTTATCAGAATCGACAACAAACCAACGTCGACAACGATAGGTTCAGGTACACATGCCGACGTAGCAAGCAGAAGATGAAGAGATACAAAAATTGTATGAAGATATTCAAAGGGTAATACAGAATGTAAGGGGATGTGAAAATGTGATAGTCATGGGAGACTGTAATGCAGCTGTAGGGAAAGCTGTAGAAGAAAATGTGGTGTCACCGCCAGACACCACACTTGCTAGGTGGTAGCCTTGAAATCGACCGCGGTCCGCTAGTATACGTCGGACCCGCGTGTCGCCACTATCAGTGATTGCAGAGCGAGCGCCGCCACACGGCAGGTCTAGTCTACAGAGACTCCCTAGCACTTGCCGCAGTTGTACAGCCGACTTTGCTAGCGATGGTTCACCGTCTACATACGCTCTCATTTGCAGAGGCGACAGTTTAGCATAGCCTTCAGGTACGTCATTTGCTGCGACCTAGCAAGGCGCCATATTCAGTTACTATAATTACTATCTTCAAGAATGTATTCTGAACAGATAATATTGTGAAACATGTACCGTCAAGAGCGACGTTCATCATTAATGGATTAAAGTTGAGTATCAAACTAATTACGTCCGCTTTCTGAATTCCCATTCCTTGTCATGTTCCAGACCCCGCGTCAGTATAGTTCTTCCCTCCTCACGCCAGCCTGCGGGAGCTAAAACGCGTTACACGGTGTCGGCTCTTCTGCTAACACAAAAGAAAAGATTACAGGATAATATGGGCTTGGGACAAGGAATGAGAGAGCAGAAAGGTTAAGTGAAATCTGTAACAAGTTTCACCTAGTAACAGCGAATAATACTCTGTTCAAGAATCAGAAGAAGGGGAGGTATTCTTGGAAAAGACCGGGTGATAGGGGAAGATTTCCGTTGGATTACGTCATCGTCAAGCAGAGATTCTGAAATCAGATATTAGAGTGTAAGGCGAACACATACCAGGTACATACTCAGCTCACGATGTTGAAGTGATGAAGACTAGGCTGAAGTGATGAAGACTAAGCTCTATGGATATAGATACAGAAATAAGGAATAGCTCAGTAGGCAGTAAAGCTGAAGAGGAAAGGACGTCTCTAAAAAATGCAATCACAGAAGTTGCAAACAAAAACATAGGTACAAAAAAGGTAACAACGAAGAAACCATGGGTAACTGTACAAATACTTCAGTTGATCGATGAAGGAAGGAAGTACAAAAATGTTGACGGAAATTCAGGAATACAAAAATACAAGTCGCTGGCAAATGAAATAAATAGGAAGAATAGGGAAGCAAAGACGAAATGGCTGGATGGAAAATATGAAGAAATCGGAAAAGATATGATTGTCGGAAGGACTCACTCAAAACATAGGAGAGTTAAAACAGCCTTCGGTGACATTAAAAGTAAAGTTGGTAACGTTAGGCGTGCAAAGGGAATTCCGCAGTTGAATGCAGAGGAGAAAATGGATAGGTGGAAAGAGTACATTGAAGGCCTCTATGAGGAGGAAGAGTTATGATATATGATACAAGAAGAAACAGGAGTTGATTGAGAAGAGATAAGGGATCCAGTATTAGGAATCAGGATTCAAGAGAGCTTCGGAGCACTTTAGATCAAATAAGGCAGATGGGATGGATAAGATTCCATCAGAGTTTCTAAAATCATTGGGGAAGTGACAACAAAACGACTGTTGACATTGGTTCAAATGGCTCTGAACACTATGGGACTCAAATGCTGTGGTCATAAGTCACCTAGAACTTAGAACTACTTAAACCTAACTAACCTAAGGACATCACTCACATCCATGCCCGAGGCAGGATTCGAACCTACGACCGTAGCGGGTGCGCGGTTCCAGACTGTAGCGCCTTTAACCGCGCGGCCACTCCGGCCGGCTTCACATTGGTGTTTAGAATATTCGAGTCTGGCGACATACCATCTGACTTTCGAAAAAATATCATCCACAAAATTCCGAAGTCTGCAGGAGCTGACAAGTTTTAGAATTATCGTAAACCAGCTTAGCAGCTCATGCATCCAAGCTGCTGACAACAATGATATACAGATGAATGGAAAAGAAAATTGAGGATATGCTAGATGACGATCAGTTTGGCTTCAGGAAAGGTGAAGGTAACAGAGGCAATTCTGACATTGTAGTTGATAATGGAAGCAAGACTAAAAAAAATCCAGACACGTCCGTAGATCTTGTCATCTGGTAAGAGCGTTCGACAGTGTACAACTGTGCAATATTTTCGAAATTCTGAGAAGAATAGGGGTAAGCTATAGGGAGTGTAATATGCAATATGTGTAAAAGTCAAGAGGCGATAACAAGATTGGACGAACAAGAACCAAGTGCTCAGGATTAAAGAGGGTGTAAGACAGGGATGGGGCCTTTCGCCCCTACTTTTGTATCTGTACATCGAAGAAGCAATGACTTGAAATAAAAGAAAATTGCAGGTGTGGTGTTAAAATTCAAGGTGAAAGGATATCAATGATACGATTCGCTGACGACATTGCTATCTTCAGTGAAAGGCAGAGTTACATAATATGCTGAATGGAATGAACAGTCTAATGAGTACATAATATTCATTAAGAGTAAATCCAAGAAAGATGACAGTAATGTGAAGTAGCAGGAATGACAACAGAGAGAAACTGAGCATCAGGAGTGATTATCACGAAGTAGATGAAGTTAAGGAATTCAGCCACCTAGACAGCAAAATAACCAATGACGTGCGGAGCAAGTAGAGCATCAACAGCAGACTAACATTGGCAAAAAGGGCATTCTTTGCCGAGAGACGTCTATTCGTATCAAACACAGGCCTTAATTTGAGAAATAAATTTCTGTGGACGTACGTATGCAGCACTGCGTCGTATGGTAGTGAAACATGGACTGTAGGAAAACCGGAACAGAAGATAATCCAATGATTTTAAATGTGGTGTTACAGACGAATGTTGAAAATTAGGTGGAGTGATAAGGTAAGGAATGAGGCGGCTCTGCGCAGAATCGGAAAGGGAAGGAGTATGTGGTAAACACTGACAAGGAGAAGGGGCAGGATGATAGGACATCTGTTACGATATGAGGGAATGACTTCCATGGTACTAGAGGGAACTGTTGAGGGCAAAATCTATAGAGGAAGACAGAAATTGGAAAACAAATAATTGAGGATGTAGGTTGCAAGTGCAAATCAAAAACGAAGAGCTTCGCATAAGAGACGAATTCGTGGCGGGCGGCATAAAACCGGTCAAAAGACTGATGACAGAAAAAAATCTGAGTTTTGGGGATGATAGAAGTAAATTACGAATTCTGGATTGATCAAGAAGAGAAAAATTCGGGTTTTCTCGAAAACTATGAAGCCGAATAGATACGACATTATCTTCCAGTCTCTCAGCATAGAGAAAGTTTTCACTTTCTCGGCGAGAGAGAGATTTTCTCATACCAGTTCTAGAACTGAAGACCAAGACAGCGGAATAATGATTTTATGAAATGGTGGTATAATTTGCTTTCTTTAAGAAGCACGGTATTTCGGAAAGTGATTGAGATCTGGGGGAAATTTGTGACTTACTTCTGATGGGCTGAAAATAGTTCGTTGCGTGGTATGCATTCTTAACTCTGAGCTTCAGATTATTGAATAGTGGAGAACTCCACAGTACTGAACTATCGTAACGAAATTAAATACCATCATATAAAATTTACAACTGTTTGTTGACTATTAAAAGTGGCGGTTTTTTACACAGCAGGTCGCGGGTTTTATTCTTTTGCTGGCTACTTCTGAGAGAATGTGGTGTACACTACGTGATCGAAACTATCTCGACACCTGGCTGAAAATGACTTTTAAGTTCCGGCGCCCTCCATCGGCAATGCTGGAATTCAGTATGTTGTCGTCCCACCCTTAACCCTGATGACAAATTCCACTCTCGCAGGCATACATTCAATCAGGTACTGGAAGGTTTCTTGGGAAATGTAAGTCCATTATTCACGGGATGCTGCACTGAGGAGAGGTATCGAAGTCGGTCGGTGAGACCTGGCACGAAGTCGGCTTTCCAAAACATCCCAAAGGTATTCCATTGGATTTAGGTCAGGACTTCGTGCAGGACAGTCCATTATAGGGATGTTATCCTCGTGTAATCACTCTGCCACAGGCCATGCATTATGAACAGGTGCTCGATCATGTTGAAAGATACAATCGCCATCCCCGAATTGCTCTTCAACAGTGGAAGCAAAAAGGTGCTTACAACATCAAAGTAGGCCTGTGCTGCGATAGTGCCAAGCAAAACACCAAGTGATGCAAGCCCCCTCCATGAAAAACGCCACCACACCACAACACCACCGCCTCCGAATTTTACTGTTGGCACTACACACACTGGTCGATGACGTTCAACGGGGCATTCGTCATACCCACATCCTGCCATCGGACCGCCACATTGTGTACAGTGATTCTTCGCTCCACACAACGTTTTTCCTCTGTTCAATCGTCCAATGTTTACGTTCCTTACACCAAGCGAGGCGTCGTTTGGCACTCAGCGGCATGATGTGTGGCTTACGAGCATCAACTTTAGCATGAAATCCAAGTTTTCTCACCTCGCTGTCGTAGTACTTGCCGTGGATCTTGATGCAGTTTGGAATTCCTGTGTAATGGTCTGGATAGATGTCTACCTATTATACATTACGACTCTCTTCAACTGTCGGCGGTCTCTGTCAGTCAACGGACGAGGTCGAACTGTACGCTTTTGTGCTGTACGTGTACCTTACCGTTTCAAATTCGATATAACATGGCAAACAATGGACCTAGGGAAGTTTAGGACTGCGAAAACTCGCGTTCAGACGTATGACACAAGTAGCACCCAATCACCTGACAACGTTCGAAGTCCTTGAGAACATCCTGGGAGCACCCCATTCAGGTCTCTCACGATGTCTAATGACTACTGAGGTCGCTGATATAGAGTACCTGGCGGTAGGTGGCAGCACAATGCACATAATACGAAAAACGTATGTTTTTGAGGGATGCGAGGATACTTTTGACCACATAGTCTATGAGTGA
This sequence comes from Schistocerca serialis cubense, assembly GCF_023864345.2. Classification (NCBI taxonomy): domain Eukaryota; kingdom Metazoa; phylum Arthropoda; class Insecta; order Orthoptera; family Acrididae; genus Schistocerca; species Schistocerca serialis. The sequence continues at coordinate 177,704,149 of NC_064642.1, forward strand.
AGAGCACGTACATGTCTTTACGTCGAGAACTGTGTGTTACGGCGTACATGGTAGCAGCAAGCGTAATGTCACACTAAGAATATAGGAGAAACATTTCAGAAAATAATTTATTCACCGACTTCGGTTGGACGTGGCATAGGAACCATCTTCGCAACAAGTTTTATGGAAATTCGCAGGTAAATTAAAAGAAATTAGTATTCGTATCTTTTCATTTCTCGCCGTTTTCATTTCCAGTAGGGTTAATTATTTCCAGAAAATCTGTGTTATTCCAGTACTTCTGTTTGTTATTATAGTTTACGTAAACTTGAAGTTTTTTTCGGTTATCAACGCATTTTCCTGAAAATTCTGGGTACCTCTTTCTGTGTTAATGTTTATTTTCTTTCTCTATTGCTATCGTATATTTGAAGTGGAAACCGGGAACCAATCGAAAGCACCCTACACAAGCGAGTCAAAGTAAGGAACTCATGGAAGGATAATATACGTGGAGCTGTGTGTGCGATGAGAAATGAAAATTCGTGGTCATTTGATGTTTTACCGCGGCATTACACACAGCCCGACATTTGTAACGTGTGGCCCTTGGCCACGTATTATCTGACGATGCTCGCGTTGGTCAGGTGACACATGTCAAAACAAATAAGAGTTACATGGGACTTCGCGGCTGCTCTGCAGTTTTGATTTCAAACGGTCGCTGTTCACCTGCAGGCATTGCCTGTGCCAGTGAAACTGAAACATCGCGGCAGACAAAACCTGTGTGCAGCACCGGGTTTCGAATCACGGAACTTTTCTTTTCGCCAGGAAGTTTCAAACCATTGCACGCTCCACTGCAGAGTGAAAATAAGATAGAAATAAATTGTAGTTAACATCATTATTTGTACTGTTATGAGTACGATATCCAATTAGTTCTCCTCGAAATTCAAGTTTTGTTCATGGAGAGTCTCTTCCATGAAGAACCATCATCAGATGTATATAACTTTGAGGCTTGATATTAAACCTTAGTCTACAATTAACAATAATGTACATCATTAAACCCAAATACGCATTTGCACATAGGTGGCGAATAATCTGGAGCTTAAAAGCAGACATGCTACGGATGTAATAAAAGCGTTGGAGATCTGACCATGGCTCTGTATACTCGAATTCGGTCGTAAAGAAAAGTAATACTCTTATGCAGACTACAAAAAATATGTTCTGAAAGTGTAACAAGGGATCACTATAGTACTTGTCAGACATAACTTTAAATTTTGCAATAGTCCATGACAGACCGAACGAGGGGGACATAAAAAGTAGTCTAGCACTGGCAAAGGGGATATTCCTGGCCAAGAGAAGTCTTCTAATATCAAACATAGGCCTTAGCTTGAGGAAGAAATTTCTGATAAAGTACGTTCGGAGCACAGCATTGTATCGTAAACATGGACTGTGGCAAACCGGAACGTACGAAAATCGAAGCATCTGAGATGTGATATTACAGAAAGTGAGGTAAGGAACGAGGAAGTTCTCCGGAGAATCGGCAAGGAAAGGAATATTGGGAAAATACTGATAATAAGAAAAGACAGGATGGCAGGACATCTGTTATGATATCGCGGAATGACATCCATGGTACTAGAGGGCGCAGCAGAGGGTGAAAACAGCAGAAAAAGAGGGGGATAGGAACACATCCAGCAAATAATTGAGGACGAAGGTTGCAAGTGCTACTCAGAAACGAAAAGGTTCGCACACGAGAGGAATTCGTGACGGGTCGCATTAAACTACTGGGTTTCGACAAAGACGATCGTGTGAAACCCAGCTCGTGTTCTTGGTCCACGAGACACACAGGGCCATATACTCAGTTTCCCAGGTAGAGGCCGTGTTTCTTGACTTCCGCAAGGCCTTTGATAAAGTTCCCCACAGTCGTTTAATGAACAGAGTAAGAGCATATAGACTATCAGAACAATTGTGTGAATGGATTGAAAAGTTCCTATGTAACAGAACACAGCATGTCATTCTCAATAGAGAGAAGTCTTTCGAAGTAAGAGTGATTTCAGGTGTGCCGCGGGGAAGTGTCGTGGGACCGTTGCTATTCACAATATACATAAATGACCTTGTGGATAACATCGGATGTTCACTGAGGCTTTTTGCTGCAGTATATAGATAGGTTGTACTGAAATACAGGAGGACCTGCAACGAATTGACGCATGGTGCAAGGAATGGCAATTGAATCTCAATGTAGGCAAGTGTAATGTGCAGCGAAAACATAGAAAGAAAGATCCTTTACCATTGAGCTACAATATAGCAGGTCAGCAACTGGAAGCAGTTAATTCCATAAATTACTTAGCGGTAGGCATTAGGAGTAATCTAAAATGGAATGACCATATAAAATTAATCGTCGGTAATGCAGATGATATACTGAGATTCGTTGAAAAAATCCTAAGGAAATGCAGTCCGAAAACAAAGGAAGTAGGTTACAGTACACAAGTTCGCCCACTGCTTGAATACTGGTCACCGGTGTGTGATCCGTACCAGATAGGGTTGATAGAAGAGATAGAAAAGCTCCATCGGAGAGCAGCGCGCTTCGTTACAAGATCATTTAGTAATCGCAGATGCATTACGGATATGATAGATAAACTCCAGTGAAAGACTCTGCAGGAGAGAAGCTCAGTAGCTCGGTACGGGCTTTTGTTGAAGGTTCGAGAACATACCTTCACCCAGGAGTCAAGCAGTATATTGCGCCCTCCTGCGTATATCTCGCAAAGAGACCATGGCGAAAATATCAGAGAGAGATTAGCGCCCTCACACCGTCAGGTGGCTGGCGGAGTATGGATGTAGATGTAGATGTCTCTAAAATGTATGTGGGTGAATTCCTAAGGGACCAAACTGCTGAGGTCATCGGCCCCTAGACTTACACACTACTTAATCTATCTTATGCTAAGAACAACACGCACAGCCATGACCGAGGGAGGATCGAACCTTCGGAGGGAGGGGCCGCGTAATCCGTGACATGGCGCCTCACGGTTGGTAATCCATTCCGGAAATCTAGAATCTCGTCCATTTTTGTCGTTATTAATATTGGCAAGAGATCGGTCCTATGGATTCCAAGATTTTCGAGAATTTTTAGATTTCAATCATCTAAAGTCTTGCCGGCCGAAGTGGCCGAGCGGTTCTAGGCGCTACAGCGTGGAACCGCGTGACCACTATGGTCGCAGGTTCGAATCCTGCCTCGGGCATGGATGTGTGTGTTCAAAATGGTTGAAATGGCTCTGAGCACTATGGGACTTAACATCTGTGGTCATCAGCCCCCTAGAACTTAGAACTACTTAAACCTAACTAACCTAAGAACATCACACACACCCATGCCCGAGGCAGGATTCGAACCTGCGACCGTAGCGGTCACGCAATTCCAGACTGAAGCGCCTAGAACCGCACGGCCACACCGGCCGTCATGTGTGTAATGTCCTTAGGTTAGTTAGGTTTAAGTAGTTCTAAGTTCTAGGGGACTGATGACCTCAGAAGTTAAGTCGCATAGTGATCAGAGCCATTTGAACCATTTTTTCACTTAAAGTCAGGCAGGAGACAGGTGACCATTTTTATAAAAATCAGTAGTTCTCCATTCAGGTGGACTGGGTCTCAATCGTAGAAGTCAAGCATAAGCAAAGAATGACTTTATTGCTCATAAGACACGTTTCGGAATTCATCGATGAGCAGATAACCAGGAACGATTACTGCACGTGGATATGGCGTGTCAAGTTGTATGTGAAACAAACATTCGCACACTAGTGCTCGTGTAGATAGCAGATACATTAGTGTTTGTTTTCAAGGAGAAGAATTCCGTTTCGTTTAGTTTAATCCTGTTCGTTTGGTTTTATACAATCTTATGTCAAAGCTATGTTAATGTGAAAGACACACAACTGACAGCAACAGGACATACTTCTTTACGTTGACGAAGCGTAAGGCATAAATAAATTGATCCTCAAAGGGATTCAGCAATCATCGAATAGTTCTTTTTCTTTTCAATGAAACAGTGTAAACTCACAATTTCAGTAGAATAAAATGAGATACCTCATATTAATTTGAGCATATCTTATTTCCGTCGCGAATGTGAGACGAAATTCGACGATTACAGACTGGCATCAGAATTCGCTGGTGGACATGCAATACTGCTGCGGGTACAGCGCTCACGGTAAACCCTCCGGCCGACGAACGACTGGCTACATCCGCTTAATTGTTCAACACACTACGAAAACCGATTCGCTTAATTAATGCAGCCAAGCCTGGTGAGTCGGGCTCGAGTTTACGGCTGGACATTTGCTCAGTTTAACGCGATTGCCGCTCATTACTTGGCGACCGGGGACGTAACGGGAGCGGACGCGCCGCGGCACTGCCGCTCCGGGCCCGTCTGCGCGTCGCTAGGTAACGGGAGCGCGGGCCCCGCGGCGGATATCCCTGATGTGTTTGGCTTTCTGTTTCATTAAACTCCGGCGCAGGAATTTTGTGTGAGTTGGGCTTACGTCGACAGAGATTACGTCCAAGAGCAGGCCAAGTTCCGCGGCATTATAAGGCTCCGTGCTAGGCGGGCGGCCCGCCGTATTACCGGCGCGAGTTGACAGAAACGGGAGCGGATATTTGAATTCGTATTTCCGCCGCACGAGTTCCGTCGTAAACTTTTCTCAGTTTCATGCGAAATTCTGCCATACAATTTCAACTTCCCCGGAGGCTAATCCTTCAACCAAACCGGTATTTGTGTAGCTTACTCTCCTCTTGGAAATCATCGTACGTAAAAAGCAACATATTGTTAAGGAACTTATCTCCGATCTCAAAAACAAATCAAATTATAAGTATCTTTAATTACAGACCATTGATGACGCCTTACCTCAATAAAGCGAAACGCATCTGGTAGGGAAAAAAACACGGATTTTCTTGTGGTACACCTAGTTGGGAAAATTTGTAGATCCTGTGTACTGCGAGAAACTGTGCAACAGTTCTGCAGCATGCATACATATCTAATGTAGAGATCATGAAGTCAAGATAAGAAACATTCTTTCCTCGTTCTATACACTTATTAACTCTAGAGTAGATCGCTTACGTTAGTGAGTACATCATGCAGAGCACAATGGCTTGCAGAGCATGTACTGACACGTAATGTTTGTGGAAATAGAAAGAAGAAAACAAAATGTGTGTAAAATCTTATGGGACTTAACTGCTGAGGTCGTCAGTCCCTACGCTTACATACTACTTAACCTAAATTATCCTAAGGACAAACACATACACCCATGCCCGAGGGAGGACTCGAACCTCCGCCGGAATCAGCCGCACAGTGCATGACTGCAGCGCCTCAGACCGCTCGGCTCGTCCCACGCGGCTAGAATAAAGAAAGATAGTGCGCTGATGAGAGGTGGAACACTGCATGTCCTTAGGAATTGTCGTCAGTTAACGCGAATAGTAATCAGGGAAGAAATTTACTCGGATAAACTCTATGTGCTAACAGTGAGAATGCTTTTAGTTAGCCTTTGAGGAAGCTAATTTGCTCTCTAATGAAACGCAAGCTACGATACTAGTAGGTATTCGTGCGTTAATAATGGAATTAGAATACAGCTAGTATGCATTCTTCAGTGCCATTGTTTGAAAACTACCTGACTAACTATTGCCACAGACAAATAGGATCGGGGGCACCATAGCCGAAATTAGTTAAACAGGATATATTAGCAACAATATGAGGCACTAATGTATGAAATTTTTCGGAGGGCAGATAATAGCTTAAATGCAACAAAACACACTATCCCTTTAAATAACTTCCGGGAATTCAGCCAAGTAACTCTTTCAGCGACCACGGATATTTCGGCGGGAGAACACCCCGCCATTTTCAAGGCAAACTGCAACGGACAGACGACGTACATGCAGATTTAAAACCTCGGTTCACGGACTGAAGCAGTAAAGATGACACACACACTGAACGCTGGTGCCACCAAAGACGACCAAAGTCAGAGATATTGGTAGTGAGACTACGAACTCTGTCCTTCTGTTTTTTGACAAGGGAGAGAGCCGGATTCCAAACAGAGTCTAAACGAAACCCTCCATCCCAGTTAACGAGGTTGATCGCTAATCTAATCTCAACTGCCTCCTTAATAACAACGGCCCAGTAGCTGGACGTGCATGCCAATATCTCGATGTTATTACATAACATGGGGTGACCAGTATCCAAGCAATGTTCGGCAATAACAGATCTACTTGGCTGCTGTAATCGTGTGTGCCGTTTATGCTCAATACATTGGTCGTCCACGGCCCTGATAGTTTGACCAATATATGCCACGCCGCAGCTACAGGGAATGCGATATACACCCGCCTTACGCTGACCGAGATCATCCTTAACAGAACTCAAAAGCCATCTCTTTTTAGGTGGAGGTCGGAAAACACATTTCACATCGTATTTCCGTAAAATACGATCGATCTTGTTGGAAGTGCTTCCCACGTAAGGCAGAAAGGCTGTATACTTAGGTGTACATCGATCACCCGATGTACAGTTGGTAGATAGCGCAACGCATGTTCAATCTGTCTATCACCATAACCATTTTTATGAAACGTAACTTTGTAACCTCCCCCTCACTTATCGACCTTAATGACAGTGAAAAATGAAACCGCGTGTACCTAATGGGAATTTTGGAAAAGCAATCGTCACCAAAGTTAACCCGTCGGTAAAGAGGGAGGAAAGGGTTACATCTTAATGAAAGGAAAAATGCAAGTGAAACTGGTGGAAATTAATTTTGAAATAGGGATAAAGTTAATAAAGAAAGTAAATGTGCGGCCGTTACGTTAACAATCAACTAGCGGTAATTAGATATTTGAGATTTGGGGGAAATTACGGTCGCCAGTCCTATGGATAATTACTATAATAACTGAAAAAGAAAGGTTATTACACATATAATTAGCACTAGAAGCGTGGCAACTGAAGGTTGACACGTGTAGTGTGAAAACTGAAAGCTTGTCAGAAGTAATAAATTTCGCTACACTTAATTTAGCAAAAGAATTAATGAAACCGGAAAATCGAAAGTTAATTTAGTGACTGAAGTTAACAGTGAGCTTTCTTTCTGAAGCACATCGAAATACAGTTAGTCTTGGACTACCTCAACAATCATTTCTAAAGCTACTTGAATCTACGCAATTTAGAAAGAAGAGATTTAACTTTGAACTTGAATTAAACGATTCTGAACAATTAACAATAGTAAAATTTAGTACGTACCAAGCTGAGCTGCAGTCACAGGTAAGCTAAAATACGGTAACAAAACTCGCACTCTTAATTTGTGCTTGTGTAATCTAACTATTGTAGCCAGCTATGGATACTTAAAGTGAACTTTGAAATTAAAGCAGTGAAATGGAAATTATGCTGGCGTTTGAATTTCAACGACACTCGGGTTCATTTCGGAAAAGGAAGGGACCCTGCTTGGCAATGCAATTGGGACAATGAGCAACAAAGGTTCACGCTAAGTTGCTGTAATTTTGCGAGGCAAATGGAACAATTAGAAAAGCTGAGGTCTGCCATACAGTTCTGAAACTTTACGTGCTTTTAGTCTTCCTTTTTGGTTGATTGAAGGTTTGAAGCCGTCGATCGAGGAGGTGGCGACAGTCACTCATTGTCGGCCGTCGCTGTTGCAGAAGCTGGATGTTGGCGCGCCTTCTTCTCGACACGGTCACCAGGCGAAACGGGCTCTTGATGTCCGCCAGCTAATGCTTCCCGTCCGCGACACCATGTCAGAAACTATCATCGCGAGTCGAGCGCAATTACATGCTGCCAAACCCCGAAAGCGCATAAACTCGCGGGAGCGTCACACAACACACCTGCTCCACTCGCTACTCCAGCCAGACCCCTACAGCCCTGCCCGCGCTCCACGCGGCAGAGTTAACACTACCAAAGATCCTACACACTTTGAGTCTTCACACGACCTATCGATGTAATCGTTCAATAGCAGTTTTCCCTAGGCAAGACCCAGCGTAAAAATACAAATAATATTTACGAAACAAACCAATTATACATCAACATAAATGCATAAGTATATATATATACAAATAGTAAAACAATTACAATATGTAAAGACACAGGAATGTCATATATTCAGGTAACAAAAATAAGGAAAACAAATTATAGTACAATAGATGGACATAGGAGGATATGCATTTCCGGCTTTACACGTGCCCCACAGTGTCTGAGGATGTTCGTGTAACGTAAACAGACTCAGAAAATGTCCAAAAAAAAAAAAAAAAAAAGAAACAGCGGAAATGCATATGCTCAAAACATCAACAAAATTTAGCATTCGCCTAATTAACCATAAACCAATTTTAAGACGATAATAATTGAGTGGTGACACTCGTAACTGCCCGCATCTCGTGGTCGTGCGGTAGCGTTCTCGCTTCCCACGCCCGGGTTCCCGGGTTCGATTCCCGGCGGGGTCAGGGATTTTCTCTGCCTCGTGATGGCTGGGTGTTGTGTGCTGTCCTTAGGTTAGTTAGGTTTAAGTAGTTCTAAGTTCTAGGGGACTTATGACCACAGCAGTTGAGCCCCATAGTGCTCAGAGCCATTTTGAACACTCGTAACCTTATTCCACTCTGTCATCTTGATCAAAATAAAACAGGTTGACAACATATTAAAATTCATAGAAAACATAGAAAATTGTTTAGCTATTCTGAAAATCTAAATTCCTAGCAGTATTAAGAAATGGAATACTATTTACAAAATTAATCAGATTACATGGTCATAGAAAACAGGTACATCAAAATACGCAAATTAATAATTAATTACATAGAATACGTATTTTATATAAATTTTTCATATTTAATATTCTCGTCTTGAGTGTGCACTTAACGCTAAACAAGAAAATAATATACATCAGATAAAAAAAACACAAATATTGACAACAGAATTCTTTCATATCAGCTGTCCGGGAAGAAAAACAACTCCGCCTTCCGTACTCGCAAGTACAAAGAATGCCGACAGCGGCACAAGAGCCGACAGCGGCACAAGAGCCGACAGCCGTTCCGCCCCGCCAGTATTGTATCGCCCGCCTGTGCGGCACGCTTGATCTCTCTCGCCCTTGTAACGGCATTTCCAGAACGTCCGTTTCACTGAATCCTTTCGGTAAAACTCACTCCCGAGTAATCTCAAGGAGTCCATAAACACTATCACAGTGGATAACTCAACACTGTCCATCATCACACGCATGTACTAGCCTGAAACCTAAAACAGCGGCTAAGTACATCGGCAATGACTAGTAAATCACATATTTATGAAATCTTACAGCTATTTACAACATCATATTTACATTCCTTAATCTACTGTGACTCAGCTGAAAACTTAAACTAGCAGCTTGGATTTTTCAGTTGATTAGATCATGATTAAATTGATTAAAATTAAATTGATTAATCAAAATTAATTACTTATAAATTACAACTTCTTTAATGACCTTGGTCAGTCAAAAGCATGGCAATCTAGCAAATCGTTAAATCTTACACTCTATTTTACATACTGTATAAATTACCCATTGTGTGGTATTAATCGATCCTAGGTTGGTACAATTTCAAGTCTACAATGTTCCGTATACCTAATAGTTTTCCAGAGCTTGGATACTCTAAGCAATAAGCATTTGTGTGAGGTATACCAATGACTTTATATGGTCCATTATAAACAAACTTGAATTTAGAGATTTCATGGTCTAACTCGCTCGATTTCTCATGAGCTTTTACAAGTACTAAGTCTCCGATTGCAAACTTAGCAAAACGCACTTTAGCGTCATGACGACGCATGCGAGCATCGGCTTTTAGCTTCATTACTTATCGCAAACGATCTTTTTTCACACAAATACTAATGTCAATCCGTGGAGGGAATTTGATTATCTCTTCCACTAAACTTTTACTTCTGTCACGCAACAGGATTTCCTCTGGAGAAAATCCCGTAGATTCATGTCTCAAGGTGTTCATAATTCTCTCAAATACTGCTACATATTTGCCCCATGCCCTATGGTTGTGATGGCAATAGGTACGGCAAAGTCGGCCTCGTCTTTGTTCGTGTGTTACGTTTGACACACCGTCTACAATACTTTCCAATTCACTTTCTACATTATTGTCAAAGCCGAGATTCTTCATATTACAGTAGTTCAGATTCATACCTACGTCAATACCATCCGGCCAGTTAACAATTTGTATAGGCTGGTATTGCCTATGCACACCGTCTCCTGCCTCGTCAAAACTAACTACTATTGTCTTATCTTGGGACGTACATGTCAAAGTTTTGCTTTCGCAATTAATCACTGCGCGGTACTTTAATAGCCAATCTAACCCGATAATTACTTCCGGAGTTAAGTCTGGCACGACGACAAACTCTTGTTCAAATCGTGCCCCACATATCTCGAAGTTGACAAAAACCTGTTTTGTGACCGGTTTACTGGCCTTCCCAGTAGCACCGATAATTTTCACTCCTGTTACTGGCATAACTACGATGCCAGGTCTGTCTTTCAGTAGCTCAAATATTTTCCCAGATACAGCACTCAATTCTGCACCGGTGTCAATCAACACGTTTAGTTGTAGTTCGTGCATATTAACAGACACTACTATCTGTCTACACTTGTCCTCGACTGTTTCTTTATTTTCCCACAGTAAATCCTCGTCTTTATCCAGGTCATTCCAGAAAAAACCATCCGGCTTTGATCCTAAATCCGGTTTATCTGGCGGCTTTTTCAGCCTCTGTTCGCATACAGTTTTAATCTCAACACGTCTGTCCTGAGGCTTAGTCTGTAGCTTCGCCTCCAATACCGAAACCTTTTCCTGTAACTCGTCAACTAGTGAGTGTTGCTTTGCTATCAATTCACTAATTGTCACCTTCGTTGATTCCTCTTCTGTCAGATTGATCTCCTCTGCCAATCTACCTGGAGAAATATGCCCAGAAGTATCTGCAATTAATTCCTCTAGATCTGCGCAACCCACACTGTTATCGTCTGACAGTATAATGTCAGCTCTAACCTCATACACGCTGTAATCTATGTGCTTTTCTACCAATCGTGTCCGGCTATCACTAAAATTTTCGTAATCTTTTTCCTTAATACTCTCCCAATGTTTAAACTGGAGGTTTGCGTCGGATGGATCGGCCACTTCTACCACTATAGCTTTCGGTAAATTTTTCCGGTTAGGGCCAGAACTTTCCGTTACTACTTCAACATCTAACTCCTGCGGGACGAAACACGGCGAATCTTGCTCGTGCTCCCCATTAACATCAACTATTTCTGGTAAAGTCTGCCGGTTAGGGCCAGAACTTTCTATCAGTTCACAAACACTATCTTCCTGCGGGACGAGACGCGGAAAATCCTGCACGCGCTCCCCATAAACACTTCTCCCATACAGGCCCCTATAATCTCTTAGTTCGTCGTATAAGCGACCGAACTGCCTTAACCAGACCTCATCCCTCTCTGCATCCCCTCGCTCGATGACGGACGTTTTATCCGACATCTGATCTTCTCTCAACACTTGCGAATCATTCTTAAACTCAATCTCCAGCTCCGCTGTGGGTATTACAGCTGCCACTTTATAATCGATTTCCGGAACACTACTTAAATTGTTCTCACTGACAGTGAATGTACTTCCTACTGCCGTGTATACAGCTGATCTACTACTTGTGGGAGCACTCCTTTCTCCTAACATTGGCACACTCTCCCGCCGTTGATTATTCCACACGGAATTTTCATATCGACGACACCTGGGTTTTCTCCTGCTATTGGGCCGCCAAAATTTCTCCACGCCCGGTCGGCCCCTCACCGGCGTGGCTAATGGTTTCCCTGTCTCGTCCCAGCAGATACGGTCCCCGGATGCTGCTGAGGCGGCTGATCACACCCTCTGGCGTTATTACTATTCTGTGAAGCCCGTATCACGTTAGTATGATACTGGTTTCCGTCATTCCTGTTATTATTTGCATTGTAGCGATTGTTATTACGATCCGAACAATTATTGTTATTGCTGCCATGGTTGGGGCATGCATTATTCCCACGGTTATCGTTGTTGTGGTTGCTGTGGTACCCATTGTTGTTACCACGGCCTCTACCACTGTCGTGATTATTGCGCCAATTGTCCTCGTCCTCCACTCTTTCCAGGAAATCATTTATTGTTCTGTAATTGCTTCCTACGTAGCGTTTTGTATCATCTGGAAGCTTTTTGTAGAGTTCCCAGACTATTTCGGATTCTGTGCGGCGATCACGCAAGTATTCCAACTTGCGGATCCAGCCCTCACAAAACTCCTTCATCTAACCGCGCGAATTCGCATCGAAAGGCCTCGATACGACAAATTTGCGCCAGACACTTTGCTGTTTTTGCTGTGACCAGTATTCAGCCAGAAAAAAATTTTTAAATTCGTCAAAAGTCAGGTCCGTAATGTCGAGGTTTAAGCCCCAACGCTTGGCATCGCCAGCCAACACACCAATAATCGCATTAATTTTTCTCTCATTAGTCCATGATCTGGGTAAAACTCTTTCACAATTTTTAATGAAATCCGTCGCGTGTATACCGCCTTTTTTCAAGGGGTCGAACCGCTCCTCTTTCGTCAACAATTCCGAACTATGTGCATAGATTGACACATAGCTCTGTTTTTCGTCAAGTTTCTTTTCTAATTCCGACACTCTCGTAATTACTTGGCAAGTGGTTGTCGCAAGCGTTTCTACTTCCCTTTTTTTCTCTTCGTAGGTATTAGCCTGCTTCGTCACTTTGGTATCTACTTCGGATACTAAAGCCTTTAAAGTTTCCACCTTCTTTTGATCCTCTTTTTTCACTAATTGAATTTGTTCCGTCACCTTATTCTCGATGATCGGAGCAACTGATTCTCCTACACTTATCTCGATTCTGCTAATTTCGGAATAAAATCGAGTATTTATGCTCGCAATTTCCGCCTGAACGCCTATCATTTCCTGTTTAAGATTGCCGATTTCGCTATTAATCACAACAATATCTTCTTTGATTTTATCAACTTTTGTGTTAACAACTCCAACATTTTTGTTAACAACATTAATAGCTTTGTTGTGACTGTCTACCTTTCGTTCAATTTTTTCAGACTGAGCTTCTTGCTTGGCCGATTGACTCTTGATTTCGTTAATCTAAACATTCAATAAATCAGTTAAATTCCCGGAAACTACCGGTTTTACTTCAGTAGCGGCTTCCTCTTTATTTGTCCCCCCGTATTCGTCATCAAGGGATTCGCATTTGATTTTCACTTCCGACTCCGAAACATTTTCTAAAGTGTGGAATTCCATTTCTGCTCTTTGTTGCGTTTCGGCGGTCGCGTCTTTCATGCTAGCCGCCTGTCCCTGAACAATGGGTACCGCGGGGCGCGTTCCCCACTGTTCGACCGATTGTTCCTTATCCAAGCCTACCAAATTTTGGTAACTGTTGCCTTCACTCATTTTAATAATTTTCAATATAAATGCCAAATCTCAATCTAATTAGCATTCCTCACACTAATATTCTCGCTGACGTATCGACCATTTCGTAACGAGTACTTTGTTACGAGATTTGTACAATGCAAAATTCGTGTCCAGAACAACCTCAAATTTGAAGATTGTCCTGTCACCAGGTCGCCACGTGTAACCTCCCCCTCACTTATCGACCTTAATGACAGTGAAAAATGAAACCGCGTGTACCTAATGGGAATTTTGGAAAAGCAATCGTCACCGAAGTTAACCTGTCGGTAAAGAGGGAGGAAAGGGTTACATCTTAATGAAAGGAAAAATGCAAGTGAAACTGGTGGAAATTAATTTTGAAATAGGGATAAAGTTAATAAAGAAAGTAAATGTGCGGCCGTTACGTTAACAATCAACTAGCGGTAATTAGATATTTGAGATTTGGGGGAAATTACGGTCGCCAGTCCTATGGATAATTACTATAATAACTGAAAAAGAAAGGTTATTACATATATAATTAGCACTAGAAGCGTGGCAACTGAAGGTTGACACGTGTAGTGTGAAAACTGAAAGCTTGTCAGAAGTAATAAATTTCGCTACACTTAATTTAGCAAAAGAATTAATGAAACCGGAAAATCGAAAGTTAATTTAGTGACTGAAGTTAAAAGTGAGCTTTCTTTCTGAAGCACATCGAAATACAGTTAGTCTTGGACTACCTCAACAATCATTTCTAAAGCTACTTGAATCTACGCAATTTAGAAAGAAGAGATTTAACTTTGAACTTGAATTAAACGATTCTGAACAATTAACAATAGTAAAATTTAGTACGTACCAAGCTGAGCTGCAGTCACAGGTAAGCTAAAATACGGTAACAAAACTCGCACTCTTAATTTGTGCTTGTGTAATCTAACTATTGTAGCCAGCTATGGATACTTAAAGTGAACTTTGAAATTAAAGCAGTGAAATGGAAATTATGCTGGCGTTTGAATTTCAACGACACTCGGGTTCATTTCGGAAAAGGAAGGGACCCTGCTTGGCAATGCAATTGGGACAATGAGCAACAAAGGTTCACGCTAAGTTGCTGTAATTTTGCGAGGCAAATGGAACAATTAGAAAAGCTGAGGTCTGCCATACAGTTCTGAAACTTTACGTGCTTTTAGTCTTCCTTGTTGGTTGATTGAAGGTTTGAAGCCGTCGATCGAGGAGGTGGCGACAGTCACTCAATGTCGGCCGTCGCTGTTGCAGAAGCTGGATGTTGGCGCGCCTTCTTCTCGACACGGTCACCAGGCGAAACGGGCTCTTGATGTGCGCCAGCTAATGCATCCCGTCCGCGACACCATGTCAGAAACTATCATCGCGAGTCGAGCGCAATTACATGCTGCCAAACCCCGAAAGCGCATAAACTCGCGGGAGCGTCACACAACACACCTGCTCCACTCGCTACTCCAGCCAGACCCCTACAGCCCTGCCCGCACTCCACGCGGCAGAGTTAACACTACCAAAGATCCTACACACTTTGAGTCTTTACACGACCTATCGATGTAATCGTTCGATAGCAGTTTTCCCTAGATAAGACCGAGCGTAAAAATACAAATAATATTTACGAAACAAACCAATTATACATCAACATAAATGCATAAGTATATATATATACAAATAGTAAAACAATTACAATACGTAAAGACACAGAAATGTCATATATTCAGGTAACAAAAATAAGGAAAACAAATTATAGTACAATAGATGGACATAGGAGGATATGCATTTCCGGCGTTACAACTTCAAGATGGGACAGCTCAGCTGGCAAAGTGTCAGCGTCGGAATCGACATGTGCCCTGTGCACCAAGGTACGAAGTACCCCTTCACGCTGAGCCCGATACTGACAACTATTAGCCTGTAAGTACAAGTCGGTGTGAGTACGTTTCCTGTAGACTGTATGTCCCAATGTTCCATCATCCTTCCTCTAAACCAACACGTCATGGACGGGAAGGCAACCATCCTCTTCCACCTCCATCGCTAAACGAACGTTCGGGTGAATCGAGTTCAGATGTTCTACCATGAGGCCAATCAACAAAGGTATCGTCAACATATCTAAAGAAACAGGCGGGTTTCAAAGGCGCCGACTCTAATGCACGTTCCTCGAATCCTTCCACAAATACATTTGCGATCACAGGAGACAACGGACTACTCATCGCAACTCCATTTGTCTGTTCGTAATACTGGTCATTGAATAAAAAGCAAGTGGATGTCAACACAATCCGAAAGAGATTAGTTAATTCAGCAACAAACCGGCCATCAATTAACCGTAATGAATCAGACAGAACCGGACACTCACGAATAAAATGTCCCAACTGCCGACAACGAAAACAAACTTTATATCGTTGTCGCGGGACACTATCGAATTTATGTTGCACCGAACAACCACAAGCTCCCAAACAACCAAAAGATGATTGAACCCGATGATTGATGACCACAATAACTAAGCCTCTCAATGCTGGAAACCAAAGCTCTTATTTGATCAAAATTGGAGGATTTGCTTGGAAAGGTGATGTGAGATCGATACTCGCGCCTCATCCCTTCCTGCACGTTGTCGACAATTTGATCCTCTGGAACTTGCAATTCCAAAGCCAAAACTAGTATTCGGATCCACTCAGTATATTAATTCAAAGGCTCATTACTTGATTGCACCCGACAATAATGATTACACTGCAACTCGTTGTTCGAGCGGGAGGACAGTTTGAAACTGATCATCCACTGACGTAACTCAATAAAATTCCTATAGGGTGTAATAGTCTACTGAAATTACTCATAGCTAAACGCTGAGATGAAGTAAGCTCCTCACCAAGATTATCAAATCAGCTCGGTGTCAGAAACCTGATCGCCACTCGAATACGCTACATTCTCCAAAGCACGCTGATTTACAACACGTTGCAATATATCAACCTCAGCCTGCAATTGTTGAGTAACGTCCACTTTATCGGTACCACGCGGAACATGGCCAAGATTGCTAAACCGATTTTCCCAATGTAAAAGTTGTTCCTGAAGACGAGCAAGTTATTTACGAGTGGGAGGAGCGGCCTGAAGAAAATCAATGCTCTGCCCTAAACTGGCCAACGCAATGGTATAAAGTGGCAACGGGTCACCTACTCCAACAACAGTTTCCGCGGTGACGACGAGGGGCTTATCCAACGCCGCCTTTACACACGCAGTGACATCGGCAACTCTTCGCTCGCCAACCTGATAGCGAATCTTAGCTTCGTAGGCGAACTGCTCTTCATTTAACAAGGTGAGACCAGGGCAACGCCGCGCTTTGTGTAGGTGCATGGTGAAAGAAACCACGGATATGTTAATATTAAAACTTCATTTTAAAAAAATGAAACAGCAATAACGACAGAATCAAAGACGAACTATAAGCGTCGGCAAAGACATTAGTTACGAAAGCGCAGTAAAACGTAGACAAATGACCATAAAACGTCATACACTTTTTTGTACATGATTTCGTTTCACTCTCTCGTATGTAGAAGTTTCGTTAAGCTGTACTGCTGGGAGTATGACGGGTTACGAGTGTTTTGTATCATATGAGTTTCTGAATAAGAAAAGACTTAATAGCAGTATTAAGTATTTTTATTAAAATGAAATACAACCAAGTTAAGAAGAATTCTTTCTTATTTTATATCATCTTGAGAGGCAATGGTGTTCCCTGGAGTCGGCTGCCTCCATCTACAATTGAAATGGAGGAAAAGAAGTCCACGGTCATAGTTTCGTAAAATTAACGGAAGGAGAAGCTTTCAGAAGACGAGAAATATAATTATAATATATAAGTAGTGATGGACACATCGGAAGAAACGACGCAAGGTAAAGTGAATGAACAATAGCACAATTTCGTACACGCACAATATTTCATAATAATTCAATTGTACCAATATTCCCTTTTCGTTGCAATCGAAACGACAATCACCATTCCTGCCTTTAATTTTCCTTTAATTATTTATTTCATAATTATAATACAGCCTCCATAGTGAACTGTGACCTGAAAATGGCAA
This sequence comes from Schistocerca serialis cubense, assembly GCF_023864345.2. Lineage (NCBI taxonomy): Eukaryota > Metazoa > Arthropoda > Insecta > Orthoptera > Acrididae > Schistocerca > Schistocerca serialis. Next base: position 177,721,583 of record NC_064642.1, read on the forward strand.
CTGTACAAGTAACAGTAATTTACCTTAAATATTATGGGCTATCACTAAGTAAATAATCAGGGTGATAGATGCTTAAACGTTTTCCCCTCTGCAATAAAACCACGCTTTGAATAACCAGTTGACATGGCCAGTCAAAACGTAACAACAGTTTTAGAAATAAGGCCAAGGGAACGTCGAACAGCTAGGCAAGGTTCAGGGAAAACATCTTGCATCGTTCAGTTTACAGACTTTATTTAAACAAGATACAAAATGTTTAAGCAAGAAAACATTTCCGCTGTTTTGATAAATGTAATAACAGATTTTAAAGAATTAAAATAAAAAAAACGTAGCGTTAATTACAGGGGTACTCAGGCGCTTGAGAAAGGTTTACATCTGCCCAATTCTTAAAGAAAGTGTTAATCGGCTTGGAGGAAAAAAAAACAATTTAAGAGAACCCGCCAAAAGTGCTTTCAAATCCTTGAAAGCTTTCAATGAGTCCAGAATGTTTAGCAATAAACAAGCAAGACTATTTTTTAAAGGTATTAACCATTTTACGAAAAGCATTCAAGGGACTCCTCCAATGTGTTTTCAAGGTAAGCTTTCAATTATGTATATTTACCTCACTGTTTCCACCATACTTCATCTAACAATACAATCTCTTTCAATTTAAATGGCGTCATTGCCCGGGAAGCCCCTTATGGGCAGGTCCGGTTGCCTTGGTGCAGGTCTTATTACATTCGACGCCACATGGGGCGACCTGCGCGCCGGATGGGGATGAAATTATTTCAATTAAACAAACAGGAAAATTCTTAAGGTAATAACCATTAAAAAAAAAAAAAAGAACAACCCTCTGAGAGACACCTCCATACTTAGTTTTCACGGCAAGCTTCCAGTTATGGATAATAGCTAATAATAGCTTTAAAATATCAAAGTCTCAGGGATTCCACCATATTTGATAAAGGCATACAAGCCCTTGAAATGTTGCAGGCACAGATTATGCACATTAAACAATGATGGCTACATATGTTTTAAAGGCAAGCTGTCACTTTTATTACTTTCTCCTTCAACCACCACAAGCTTTGATCCTTGTACTAATAAAAGTAACTTTCGAAAATTAAGTTCTACGAACCAGTACACAATCAACAATAGTCACAATAACAGTCGGCATCCACTCGCAACCCAGTCCACAGAACTGACATGCAGGGCAGCCTACGCCCTGTCCTAAATAGCACATCTTACAGCTCGGTACCCTCCTAGGAGAGATCGTGCGGTGTTTACGTTGCCTTGATGTGATACTTCCGAATTTAAAATGCTTAACTAATACTAAATTTCTACGTCTTCTGCGTTTTCATGTTCAAAACGTTGTTCTGTTCGAAATACTTGGTTTTTGTTTCTTTTCTTTTCTCCAAAATTCGTCAACTCTTGCGAAATTCTCTTCTGCGTCGAATTTAGGAATTTATCTTCTTCTCACAACATCGGTGAGTTATTATAGTACTAGCGAACCAATTGTGTTCTGAATTTCCTTTTATTCTTTACGCAGTTACTGGGTTATACATCTCCATGGGCTGTCTCCATAATCTTCTTAAACTGCTCCTCTTTCCACCATTACTAAAGCTGCCCACATTTCCTGATAGTAATTAATTTTTTCACGAACTCCACGCTCACGCCCGTTCATTCACTCAGAACCTAGTCAAACAAAGACTGACTCCTTCGTTTGTCACTTCTCCACTTACAAAGGTTTACGTAGATTAAATGTTCCTCACGTGACCAAAGCACCAAAATATACAGAGATTACATATATTGCATTATCAGCAGAATGAACAACTCATACAATATCTGTTTTTACTTTTTATTTACATAAAGACATGATATAAACTGATTTGTATCAATAAATGCAAATCTATAAAACATTCGTGCTAGATATTAAACTGGGGAGAGGTCCTCGTGTGCCACGCGGGGTAGCCGTGCGGTCTGAGGCATCTTGTCAGAATCCGCGTGGCTACCCTCGGCGGAGGTTCGAGCCCTCCCTCGGGCATGGGCTTGTATATTGTCCATAGCGTAAGTTAAAGTTAGATTAAGTACAGTTTAAGCCTATGGACCAATGACCTAAGCAGTTTGGTCACATAAGATCTAACCACAAAGTTGCAAAGATCCTCGTGCGACTGCAGAAGGTTTTCAAAGTATGTCCCTTATACACTCTCTTACGCACTCTCATCGATTGTTTAATACCACTCACAGCTGCTGACGATCATGAAACACACACAGAGAAAGTAACCGCTGTTGGTATTTACAGTAGTACACAGGGTCAAATGGTTCAAATGGTTCTGAGCACTATGGGACTTAACATCTATGGTGATCAGTCCCCTAGAACTTAAAACTAGTTAAACCTAACTAACCTAAGGACATCACACAACACCCAGTCATCACGAGGCAGAGAAAATCTCTGACCCCTACATAGTGTCCCACATGTGCCCCTTCTACTACTTATCGGCCCCGACGTAATCTGCTTGACACTCCGATGACTACCTCTGTTGCCACTGTACTACCAGCAATCACTTTAAAGGGGAACATGCTACGCAATGACCATTGCCCCAGTCAAAGTTCACATATAATTTCCACCACTTGTTAATGGATTAAAGATCATCGTCATAGCATCGCAGAAAGCACAGGCTATGTTCATCCTGCAGGGTATTCCTTGAGTGAGAGGTCGCAAGTTCAATCCTTATTAAGGCTACCTCTAAGCGTTATGTCAACAGTAAGGACAGGAAAAGTTTTAGCAGATAATCAGTAAGCATGTCCATCAGGAGGGCGACGGAAAATAATTGCCAGGGAGGTGCAGGGATCAACTTTTTATGGGATGTATGTACGTATGTATTTCACATCACAAAGAAGGCATCATCGATATTCAAGAAACGTTCACAACAAACCATTAACTTGCAGCATGAACACCGAATGGAAAATGCCGCTTCACAGTTATCACAGAAGTTCGTAACAATAGGATCGAAGATGAACTCTTTGGGGTTACATACCGTGAAGGACGTTCAGCTATGTAACGACTCTTAAAGAATGAATATAGAATCGTATTGCTATAATGAGGTGAAGAGAACTAGTGGAATGTAATAGTATACAGCAGAATACGAAACTTTCGACCGTGGAGCTTATTGTGAATCTTGCTATCCTCTAAGGCATAGCTGCAGATAGGGCAATAATATGTTTTATAGCCACTGAAAAACAATCCGTTAGAGGCTGAATTTGTCCAGTGGTTCCAGGTGGTATGTTCTGCAACGTAACACACCTTTCAGGAGGGATATCTTGTTCTAAAGTAGTATAATTTTTATAGGCAGAGCACAGTGAATAACATTCTAGCTAATTTACCATCTCCGTTAATATCGGCATAACTGTATATGAAAGCGTTAATGCTTTGATGTTAATTGATCATGATATAGTTCTCTTGCTACCTTGAATTTCCAGACTTTCTGTTATTTGCATTACCTCTTCAAATCCCGATTGGTCGTAATTGAAAACAAATTCCTTACTGAACAATGGGATAAGTTGATTTATCTCATCTAAAAACATTCTGGTCGATTCTGTAGTTTTCTGTGTATCGTCAAGTCGACGCTTTGTTTGATATTTCGTCATCTTACGTCTTCCAATTCCGCAGCACTGTTCCAAGTTATACTATCACACACTACTTCTCTTGAAATTCCTAAAATCTATGTCGGTCGCAGTATGGTGTACATAACGCGGTAGGTCACTATCAAGCACGTCCTGTAAATTGTATCCTGTAACAAGATACACTGAAAATGAAATGAAGTCCCACGCTTCTTTACAGAGCGTAGGGGAACGATGCGGGAGACCCGCACCGCTTTACTAGGCAAGGTCCTAGTGGAGGTGGTTTGCCATTGCCTTCCTCCGACCGTGATGGGGATGACTGATGATGATGAAGACGACACAACAACACCCAGTCATCTCGAGGCAGGAAAAATTCCTGACCCCGCCGGGAATCGAACCCGGGAACCCGTGCTCGGGAAGCGAGGACGCTACCGCGAGAATACGAGCACCGGACAACAAGATACACTACTGACCATTAAAACTGCTACACTAAGAAGAAATGGAGATGATAAACTGATATTCATTGGACAAATATATTATACTAGAACTGGCATGTGATTACATTTTCACGCTATTTGGGTGCATAGATCCTGAGAAATCAGTACCCACGACAACCACCTGTGGCCATAGTAACGGCCTTGATACGCCTGGACAATGAATGAAACAGAGCTTGGATGGCGTGTTCAGGTATAGCTGCCCATGCAGCTTCAACACCATATCACAGTTCATCAAGAGTAGTGACTGGCGTACTGTGGCGAGCCAGTTGCTTGCCCACCATTGACGAGACGTTTTCAGTTGGTGAGAGATGTGGAGAATGTGCTGGCCGGGGCAGTAGTCGAACATTTTCTGTATCCAGAAAGGCCCGTACAGGACCTGCAACATGCGGTCGTGCATTATCCTGCTGAAATGTAGGATTTCGCAGGGATCGAATGAAGGGTAGAGCCACGGGTCGTAACACATCTGAAATGTAGCGTCCAGTGTTCAAAGTGCCATCAATGCGAACAAGAGGTGACCGAAACGTGTAACCAACGACACCCCATACCATCACGCCGGGTGTTACGCCAGTATGGCGATGACGGATACACGCTTCCAATGTGCGTGCACTACGTTGTCGCCAAACACGGATGCAACTACCATGGTGCTGTAAACAGAACCTGGATTCATCCGAAAATATGACGTTTTGCCATTCGTGCACCCAGGTTCGTCGTTGAGTACACCATCGCAGGCGCTCCTGTCTGTAATGCAGCGTCAAGGGTAACCGCAGCCATGGTCTCCGAGCTGATAGTCCATGCTGCTGCAAACGTCGTCGAACTTTTCGTGCAGATGGTTTCAACAACCAAACGTCCCCATCTGTTGACTCAGGGATGGAGACGTGGCTGTACGATCCGTTACAGCCATGCGGTTAAGATGCCTGTCATCTCGACTGCTAGTGATACGAGGCCGTTGGGATCCAGCAGGGCGTTCCGTATTACCCTCCTGAACCCACCGATTCCATATTCTGCTAATAGTCATTGGATCTCGAGCAGCAATGTCGCGATACGATAAACTGCAATCGCGATAGACTACAATCCGACCTTTATCAAAGTCGGAAACGTGATGGTACGCATTTCCTTCTCCTTACACGAGGCATCACAACAACGTTTACCAGGCAACGCCGTTCAACTGCTGTTTGTGTATGAGAAATCAGTTGTAAACTCTTCTCATGTCAGTACGTTGCAGGTGTCGCCACCGGCTCCAACCTTGTGTGAATGCTCTGAAAATCATTTGCATATCACAGTATCTTCACCCGTCGGTTAAATTTCGCGTCAGCATCACGTTATCTCCGTGGTGTAGAAATTTTAATGGCCAGTAGTGTAAATTACAATGGCTGTTCAATATACTACACTTTTTGCGACAGGAAGCGTCCTATGTAAAAATTCAAAGATTAGGAGTTCATTTTATAAATATTCAGGTTCAGTAGGTATATCTGCTATCTGTATCCGACGACTGGTTCCCTCAAAGATATAGCAGTCCGTCTACACGTTCCTGAATATTCGCCATTCCTGCAGCCTCAACCACAATATACATTATGACCTAACTGTGCCTGTTGGGCTCTGCTATTTCTGTCCGACTGCGCACCGCTCTCCATGCGGCCCTGTCACACACAACTCGCAGGACTTCAGATCTACTTTGATAGGCCCCCACAGCACCGCAGCCACCCTCCCTGATGGCGGCTTTCCGAGGTGCAACGTCACAGCTTGATTTTAGCGTCGCCCCATTGTGTGACTGCAGGTCCGGTAGCTTCTTCCTTTTGATTGACGGAGCATGGTTGGACGACTGAGGCACGAATCAGGATCAGCTTCGACAGCATCAATTTTGCCTATTCTTCATAGTTTCTGGGTTCGAGACGCCATGTGACACACAGGTTTAATACGGCGGGAAATTTCATAACAGCTCACCAATATGTGCAGAATGAAAGATTCAAATCTTCACACGCACTTAATGTACACATTGCTTAGCAACACATCGTATATAGTTTAAATATACAGTTTTAATTACTGTTTAGAACATGTATTTACATTTTTAATTAGTGAACACTTAATTGTTAGTGAAGTGCCGGAATATTGGAAGTTTCCTCGCAAATTTACTCTATGCCTTGGCGCCAAAAAACCTAGCTTCAAAAGATAAACAGAACCGGTAACAAAAACAAGAATCGAAAATCCACACACCAAGGGTGATAGTGCGTAATCATGAAAGCGGCGAGCGTGAAAGTAGTTCTTTAAACTGTTTTGTACGCTTTTCAAAAAATGGTTCAAATGGCTCCGAGCACTATGCGACTTAACTCCTGAGGTCATCAGGCGCCTAGAACTTAGAACTAATTAAACCTAACTAACCTAAGGACGTCACACACATCCATGCCCGAGGCAGGATTCGAACCTGCGACCGTAGCGGTCGCTCGGCTGCAGACTGTAGCGCCCTAGAACCGCACGGCCACTACGGCCGGCCTTCTACGCTTTTCATTGCCATCCCGGTGTGACATGAAGGGGAGTGTTCTCCACTACCACTGTTACCTCTGCTGTCAAACACAGTCACCACACTAACAAGGGGAGGCCACAACGTTTGGAACGCGTATTTACTGCAAACTTCGTACACTCGTGGTACTCCATGAGGACAACAAAATGTGTAAGGGGTAGCTCGTACTTCTCAAGCGTTACTGAGAAAATCGCAAAATAATTCCGGTCGTCAGATATATATCTGTGTGTGCCCATTTTTACCATGAAGCGGCTGCAGTCGAGTGGGCCCGGCACGGTAGCTCAGCGTGTTCGGTCAGAGCATTAGATACCCTTTCTAATAAAAACACTCAACGAACTGATCAGGGACCAAACTGTACCGGTGTCATCGAACGTCCGCCCTGAACAAATTCAACGAATAATATAGAACAACTTAAGAAAAGAAAATGTGGTTGGAGTTCAAGCTGCTGGATCGAGTCCTATCGTCAGTTTTTTTCCCCTTCAACACAGACATTTTCTTTACTATTTATATTACAATTGATATAATGGGAAAAATAAGGGTAATCGGATGAACTTTTATTAGATCTACAATGTTATTTGGCAGTCTACTAATTTTTATTTTCACAAATAATATAATATTCGTAACTATCGACTGGTAAACGACCAAACGCATAGAACGATACTGAAAATGTATGTTTGTCGGTGTCTTCAAAATTGTTCGTATTTAGTCGAAAGAGAACGAGAAATTGCTTCTCGGAAGACGCTATTAAAATACACTAGATACTGCACAACCAATTATTAGCCCCGATTTTTTAGGAAATACTATGTTATGCATGGTTTGCTTCCAAAGTATCCTCTGAAAGAGAGGTTTTTGAAAATGTTAACGAGGTTAGTTTTTCCACGGAAAACGTCAAAAGACGTTGCGTATGCGGAAACACAGCATTTATTCAATGCAGCTGCTGCCGTTCAACTGTATGTTTTCCATGTTTGTACGAAAAATACCATCCTGCAACTTGTACTCGTAATGTCGAGAGCGACGATTAATTGTACATCTTTCGAAAGTCGTCTGTGTCGGTCAAAAACAAGTCGTTTCAGGCTCTTTCCAGGTATAAGGGATTTCTCAAGTCACGGACAAGCATACATTTTCATTATCACTTTATGCGTTTGGTCGTTTACTAGTCGATAGTTATGAATATTACATTATTTGTGATAATAAAACTTAGTAGACTGCCAAATAACATTGTAAATTTAATAAAAGTTCATCCGATTACACGTATTTTCCCCATTATATCAATTGTAATATAAATAGTAAAGAAAATGGCTGTGTTGAGAAAAAAAAACAGACGAAGGGAACTCGATCCAGTGATTAGGGGCTTCAACACTAACCACACGGCTGCCGCAGCTTCATGGTAAAAATGGCTACGCACAGGTATATATTTGACGACCGAAATTATCTTGCGATTTTCTCAATAACGCTTGAGAAGTGCGCGCTACTGCTTACACGTTTTGTTGTCCTAATGGAGTACCTTGCAGTAAATCCCCGTCCCAACGTCGAGGCCTCCCCTTGTTAGTGTGGTAAATGTGTTTGACAGCGTCTGTATTGTTTGAGGCGATGTTATTTCAGACGTGCATGCAGTCACTGTTGACTACTTCTAGCCGTTTTAAAACATGAACTATATTCGTTAATTGCGAATATGGTACCACAAAAGCTGTACAATTTACTGGAAACATATAGAAATTGGTGCTGGACTGGGACTCAGATCCCGCTAGTCACTTTGGTTATTCAAGCACGCCTCCCACACTGACTCAAATGTCGATATGTCCCAGTATCTGCTTCCCACAGTGGTCACAAAATTACGTGGTTCGTGCGCTGTTTTCCTTGGCTTTGTCTGTACAATTCGATGCAATGTTCTTTCGAACATGCATGCTTACGCTGCTGATAATTTATAGCAGTATTAAATCATGAAAAATACTCTCTGACTGCAAATATAGTGCCATAACAGCTGTACAATTTACTGGAAACATATCAAACTTTGTGATGGAGCCGGACTCGAACCAGGACATCCCGCTTTTCACGACCATCTTCTTGTCTACTTCAGCTGTCAGAGCACGCCTCCAGGGCTGTTCCAGTGTCTGTTTACCACAGAGCTCTCACTGGGAGAGGCTTTTTCGCTCGTCAGTTTGCCTTGACATTTAGCTTGAAATACATTTGTGCAATATCTGTATTGCACTGTCTTTATATTTCAATGCAATGTTTCTTCTAACATGCTTGTATGCATGTAGACGCTGCTGGCGGTTTATTGTCGTATTAAATCATGGGGTATATCCTTTTTCAACCATGAAATACACTCGCTAATTAGGAGTGTGGTACCACAACAGCTACACAATTTATAGGAAACCTATGAAAATTTTTGCCGGAAGTGGACTCGAACCCGGATTTTTCACTTGCCGCCAGCGATTACCTTAACATCTGCGGCTATCTGAGCATTCCTTCAGGACCAGTTCAAATCAAAACATTTCCAAGTGTCTGCTTCCTACAGTACTCGCACAACTGTGTCATTCACTTACACAGAGAGACTTATTTGCTTCATCAGATTGCCTTGGGTCTTGGCGCCAAATACATTAGTGCAGTGTCTGTATTCCATTGTTTCTGTATAGTGCGATGAACTGTTTCTTCGGACACTCATCCATGCATACATCCATATTCCTTCACTGCAGCGAACTATAGCGAAGCTGTCGTAAACAGATATTGGAAGTATTTCAAGCCAAAACCAATGAGAAAATTACATAAATTTATCACTGTGCGCTAACCACGTAATTGGGTGAGCGCTATGGGTGTAAGACAATGATAATTCTTTCGCCCTTACTGTTCAGTCTACACATTGAAGAAGCAACAATGCAAGTGAAAGAGAAGTTCAAAAGTGAAATTAAAATTCAAGATGAAAGGATATCAACGATAAGATTTTCTCACGACATCGCCGTCCTCAGAAAAAGTGAAGAAGAAATACAGGATCTGCTGAATGGAATGAACATTCTAATGAGTACAGAATATGGACTGAGACTAAATCGAAGAAAGAAGTAAGTGATATGAGAAGTAACAGAAATGAGAACAGCGAGAAACTTAACATTAGGATTTAATATCACGAAGTAGATTAAGTTAAGGAATTCTACTACCTAAGCAGCAAACTAATACATGAAAGACAGAGCAAGCAGGACATAAAAGCCGACTAGCACTGGCCAAAAGGCATTCCTGGCCAAGAGACGTCTACTAGTATGAGATATATGCCTTAATTTGAGAAAGAAAGCCGGCCGAAGTGGCCGTGCGGTTAAAGGCGCTGCAGTCTGGAACCGCAAGGCCGCTACGGTCGCAGGTTCGAATCCTGCCTCGGGCATGGATGTTTGTGATGTCCTTAGGTTAGTTAGGTTTAACTAGTTCTAAGTTCTAGGGGACTAATGACCTCAGCAGTTGAGTCCCATAGTGCTCAGAGCCATTTGAACCATTTTGAGAAAGAAATAGCTGAGAATGTACGTTTGCAGAACAGCATTGTATGGTAGTGAAACGTGGACTGTGAAAAAACCGGAACAGAAGAGTTTAGAAGCATTTGAGATTTGGTGGTATGAAAAAAAAGAATATGTTGAAAAGCAGGTGGACTGATAAGGTAAACAATGAGGAAGTCCTCTGCGGACTGGGAGACGAAAAGAACGTATGGAAAACAGTGATAAGAAGAAGGGAGGGGGATGACAGAACATCTGATAAGACATCAGGTAACAGCTCCCATGATACTAGAGGGAGCCTTAGAGGCTAAAAGCTGTAGAGGAAGACAGAAACTCAAATACATCTAGTAAATAATTGAATACGATCGTTGCAAGTGCTACTCTGAGATGAAGAGGTTGGCACACGAGAGCAAAGCGTGGCGGGTTGCATCAAACCTGTTAAAAAGAAATGGGGGTGTATCAGACACTGGAACGTATGGAAATTTTTGATGTTCCTGGAGGCGTGGTCCGATAGCCTAAGTTGTTAAGGGAACCGTTGGCGGCAAGTGGGAAATCCGGTTTGAGGTCCCGCTGTGGTACTAATTTTCATATGTTTCCAGCAAATTGTATAGCTGTTACACCTACCGAAAGTATTTCACGGTCTATGTCCTGGCTCGTATCTTGGACTTTGCCAGAAATTTTTATAGCATCGTGGATTTTGAACACAGCAACGCACGTGGGCCGTGGCACCCGTTAGTTGGGTTCATACTGGTTTTAACCAGCCGTAATAGCGGCCATGTCAGAGCATTTTTCTTCGATTTTCATTTTTGCAGTGTCATGTTTTCCTCTTATACGGATTGGTAGAATTGGCAACGGCACAGATGCTTAGATAAAGCTATTTCTGATCTATAAATGTACGAGTTTAAAGTAATTTTTTGGGGGTTCGCTTCGCTATACTGGTGGTACATGAATTTACTTTAATGTATGTTTGTGAAATGAACTTGACATAAGTATCGTTGGAGGCATCGACCTGAATCGTCTGTCACACCAACAAAGTTTTAACCCACTCGTAACGTCGCATAACCTCAAGTGTAACGTGAGCATACACACTAAAAAAATGTTCTAAAGTGTGTGAAATCATATGGGACTTAACTGCTAAGGTCATCAATCCCTAAGCTTACACACTACTTAACCTAAATTATCCTAAGGACAAACACACACACCCATTCCCGAGGCATGACTCGAACCTCTGCCGGGTACACACTAAAGACGTCTTAAGAGTAGGATGGATAATATGGAGGACATGCTTTGTCTGTACCTGTTGTCGTTGTGGTCTTCAGTCCAGAGACTGGTTTGATGCAGCTCTCCATGCTACTCTATCCTGTGCAAGCTTCTTCATCTCCCAGTACCTACTGCAACCTACATCCTTCTGAATCTGTTTAGTGTATTCATCTCTTGGTCTCCCTCTACGATTTTTCCCTCTACGCTGTCCTCCAATATTAAATTGGCGATCCATTGATGCTTCAGAATATGCGCTACTAGCCCATCCCTCCTTCTAGTAAAGTAGTGCCACAAAATTCTCTTCTATCCTATTCTATTCAATACCTCCACATTAGTTATGTGATCTACCCATCTAATGTTCAGCATTCTTCTGTAGCACCACATTTCAAAAGCTTCTATTCTCTTCTTGTCTAAACTATTTATCGTCCACGTTTCACTACTATACATGGTTACACTCCATACAAATACTTTCAGAAACGACTTCCTGACACTTAAATCTATACTCGATGGTAACAAATTTCTCTTCTTCAGAGATTTCCTTGCGATTGCCGGTCTACATTTTATATCCTCTCTGCTTCGATCATCATCAGTCATTTTACTCCGCAAATAGCAAAACCCTTTTACCACTTTAAGTGTCTCATTTCCTAATGTAATTCCGGCAGCATCATCCGATTTAATTCGACTACATTCCATTATACTCGTTTTGCTTTTGTTGATGTTCATCTTATATCTTCGTTTCAAGACACTGTCTATTCCGTTCAACTGCTCTTCCAGGTCCTTTGCTGACTGACAGAATTACAATGTCGTCGGCGAACCTCAAATTTTTTATTTCTTCTCCATGGATTTTAATTCCTACTCTGAATTTTTCCTTTGTTTCCTTTACTGCTTGCTCAATATACAGATTGAATGACACCGGGGATAGGCTACAACCCTGTCTCACTCCCATCCCAACCACTGCTTCCCTTTCATGTCCATCGACTCTTATAACTGCCATCTGGTTTTTGTACAAATTGTAAATAGCCATTCGCTCCCTGTATTTTACCCCTGCCACCCTCAGAATTGGAATGAGAGTATTCCAGTCAACATTGTCAAAAGCTTTCTCTAAGTCTACAAAGGCTAGAAACGTAGGTTTGTCTTTCCTTAATCTATTTTCTAAGATATGTCGTAGGGTCAGTATTGCCTCACGTGTTCCAATATTTCTACGGAATCCAAACTGATCTTCACCGAGGTCGGCTTCTACCAGTTTTTCCATTCGTCTGTAAAGAATTAGTGTTAGTATTTTGCAGCCGTGACTTATTAAACTGATAGTTCGGTAATTTTCACATCTGTCAACACCTGCTTTCTTTGAGATTGGAATTATTATATTTTTCTTGAAATCTGAGGGTATTTCGCTTGTCTCATACATCTTGCTCACTAGATGGTAGAGTTTTGTTAGGCCTGGCTCTCCCAAGGCTATCATTGGTTCTAATGGGGTGTTGTCTACTCCTGGGGCCTTGTTTCGACTTAGGTCTTTCAGTGCTCTGTCAAACTCTTCACGCAGTATCATACCTCCTATTTCATTTTCATCTACATTCTCTTCCATTTCTATAATACTGTCCTCAAGAACATCTCCCTTGTATAGACCCTCTATATACTCCTTCCGCCTTTCTACTTACGCTTCTTTGCTTTGTACAGGGTTTCCATCTGAGCTCTTGATATTCACGCAAGTCGTCCCTCTTTTCTCCAAATGTCTCTTTAATTTTCCTGTAGGCAGTATCTATCTTAGCCCTAGTGATATACGCCTCTACATCCTTACATTCGTCCTCTAGCCATCCCTGCACAGCCATTTTGCACTTCCTGTAGATTTCATTTTTGAGACGTTTGTATTCCTTTTTGCCTGTTTAATTTACTGCATTTTTTAAATTTCTCCTTTCATCAATTAAATTCAGTATCTCTGTTACCCAAGGATTTCTACTAACCCTTGGTTTTTTACCTACTTGATCCTATGCTACCTTCACTATTGTGTCTCTCAAAGCTGCCCATTCTTCTTCTACTGTATTTCTTTCCCCCATTATTGTTAATCGTTCCCTAATGCTCTCCCCTGCTCTAAAACATCTGGTTCTTTCAGTTTATCCAGGTCCTATCTCCTCAATTTACTACCTTTTTTTCAGTTTCTTCAGTTTTGATCTACAGTTCATAACCAATGGATTGTGGTCAGAGTCCACAACTGATACCTTCCAGTATCTCCAGGGCTTCTTCCATGTGTACAATCTTCTTTCATGATTCTTGAACCAAGTGTTAGCTATGACTAAGTTATGCTCTGTGCAAAATTTTACCAGGCGGTTTCCTCTTTCATTCCTTACTCCCAATCCATATTCAACTACTACGTTTCCTTCTCTTCGTTTTCCTACTGTCGAGTTTCAGTCACCCATGACTATTAAATTTTCGTCTCCCTTCACTATCTGAATAATTTCTTTTATGTCTTCATGCATTTCATCAATCTCTTCATCATCTGCGGAGCTAGTTGGCATATAAACTTGTACTACTGTGGTAGGCGTGGGCTTTCTATCTATCTTGGCCACAATAATGCGTTCACTATGCTGTTTGTAGTAGCTTACCCGCATTCCCTTTTTCCTATTCATTATAAAACCTACTCCTGCATTACTCCTATTTGATTTTTTATTTATAACTCTGTATTCACCTGACCAGAAGTCCAGAAGTCTTGTTCCTCCTGCCACCGAACTTCACTAATTCCCACTATATCTAACTTTAATCTATCAATTTCCCTTTCTAAATTTTCTAACCTACCTGCCCTATTAAGGGATCTGACATTCCACGGTCCGATCCGTAGAACGCCAGATTTCTATCCATACAGTAAAGTTGCATGTCCTTTCTTTCAGCCGTTCGGAGTACCAGCACAGCAAGGCCGTTTTGGTTAGTGTTACAAGGCCAGATCAGTCAATCATCCAGACTGTTGCCCCCCTGCAACTACTGAAAAGGCTGCTGCCCCTCTTCTGTACCTAAATAAGCTAAAAGAGAACCTCTGGTAGATATATATTTAATCTTTCTACTTGTCTACCAATCTGTCATTTAAGCTCCAACACGTAAAGTACTGCAAAAATAATGCAAACTCCTATCAAGACAGATTTATATCAATACATACATTATTACAGCGAGAGCACAAAACCATGAGTTCTGATGCTGAGACTTAGATGGAGAGGAGCTCGGGCTTGAAATTGTGCAGACGTTGGCTCAATTTCTGTACTAATTCAGGTAACATGAAACGCCTTTGCCTAGAGTTAGGGTGATACGTTGTTTTATTTGAGTTGCACCGAATTGCGGAAATCTGTGTGAAGATTGAGCTGATTATTTGAAATCTGTTTTTCATTTTCATAAGTAATGATAATGACTGAGGAGATCGAGCCGCTGACGCCTAACTCATTTCATTTTGCTTTTTTTCTTAAGTCCAAATATCCAGTTGTATATCTCGTTGTTTAACTAGTTGCACGTCTCTGCAGAAGAAATGGATGAGCCACGCATCAGGCAGGTTGGAAAGCCGTTTGTGGGCAGCAGGCGTGGTCTCAGGAATGGGGCGATTTCCTAAGGGAGTTTCACTTGTGGAGAGAGCAGTGACCTGATAGCTTACCGGCAGTTGGGATCTGCCGGTCTCGTCGTTTTGTCGTGACGGCGCCGAGCAGACTCGCGAACTCCATCCGTAGTGAAATGCCGACTTTCAATAAGTATCGGTTAGGGTACAATGTTGTCCATCCAGTCAATGCGAAATAAGTTACTTTATGAACTGCTATTGCTGTTGAAAAGAACCTCATGGCGGGGCAGTTCGCCAACAGGCCTTCCGAGAAATGTGGAGGAAGTAGTCCTGGGAAAATGATAGTTATCTCGTTGCTTTCATGTGCTAAAGTTAAGTGACAGTTACTCATTCTTTGTGGAGGACGAATGGCGTCATCGAGACACGACAACACGCGCATAACTCTGGAATGATCCTTAGAGGGCGGCTTGAAAAATATCAACTAGGTGGGATGTTAAAGCTGCTTATCTAGGATTTCATTGGACAATCTTTGGGCGAGTCTTCCCGTTTGTGGAGAGTAGTTTGTGTGGGCTATTGAGTGAGACTATGTGCTAGAGAGAAATGTAAAATGTACGTGGGACGCGAAGAACGCCCCTGGATCAGAAAACGCGGAATAGGGGCAAGGACTTGCATTTGAAAATCGTCTCTTCAGTCCATGACTGATGAGTCGCTGCTGCCAGCAGGTTGAAAAGGAAGGAAACCGTTGATGCTGGTGAGAATAACATGCAGTGTTGGCTGTTACTTGAGGAGAATGGTTAACTGTTTTGGATTCGTTTCTTTTAAACACGATTAGACAAGGCGACTTGATATTTCGTCTTGTAGCAAAGGACTCATCCATGACCGAGCTGATTCAGGATATTTGCATGTGGAACAAATACTTTGTTTCCTGGTACGATCGAACCAGTCATTATGTACCAACAGCAAGTGTGCATTTCAGACAGACAATCTGTTGAGATGATTATCACTCTTACCTTATTCGTTCCTTGCGGGCTGTAAAGCAGATGTAAGACTGATTTAAGTTTCTCCCATGTTCACGGGTTGTATTTACTTCTGATTTGTATTTTATTAATTGAGCCTATATTACCAGTTCAGCACACCTACCCTACTTAGAGTTTATATGAAGTGATGCCCAGATATTTTACCTCATAATGCATTCCATTGCGTCACAATTACATTTGCGTATACGAGTTAATGGGAATTGTACTGTCTCGCAGTCGGTAAAGCAAGAAAACATCACCAAAGCGAGCAGACGGTAAATAAGCACACAAAACGTAAATCGCTCTTGAACATCAATTAATACTTTGAAGCCAGGCCAAACCTTGGCAGTGGCCACACAACACAAAATATTCAACACGGATGTAATAATCCGATCCCTCAACAGGCGAGCAAATGCAAGTAACAGTATACATGGCGAGCCAGGCAACATTACCATTACAAACACCGCCCCGCCCCCCCCCCCCCCCCGAAACCATGACAAACACTGAATAAGCAATTCCGCAGACCGAAAGTGAGGAAAGGAAACATTGTAACTGGTTAATACAAACCCTTGAGAAATACTCGGAAGTCTGATTTTCAACACATACTAATGTTTTTTTTTAATGGAAACCTGTTATTATGTTTAGCACAACTTAAAATAGAAACAAATACTTAATCAATGCCGTTCCATACATTCCAACATCTTAAGTACATCGAGGTAATCTGTTGATGCTTGAAATCTCAACTGTTCAGTCTCGTGTTGTAACTAACAAGATCTGCAGGGGTATGTTTACGGAGAATACGCTGTTTACGAGTTTGGCTGTTCCCGTGTCTGCATGTAGAGCTTGCTGAGTTAGTCCTTGTACTCGGTATAACTGTAGTACAATGTGTTATCGGACGTCTGTAATAGTGTACTGTACACAAGTAAGAACAGAAGTACGCACAATAGAAACGTGAGAAGGTCGCAAATACAACAGTGTGTACAGTGTTGTAAGAACTGTGGAAATGGTTTATTCTAACTCCGAAAAGGCAGAGATGATACTCATCTATGGCGAGTACAGACAAAATGCAGCTGCAGCCTGCAGGTTATGTGCAGAAAGGTACCCGAACAGAGATCTTCCAAGGCGCCGCACATTTGAAAACATCTACAAACAACTGTATACGACAGGTATAGTCGTAACACGCGAACAGGTCCATAACAAACCCATCACAGGAGAAGCAGGTGCAGTTGGTGTGTTAGCTTGTGTTGCCATGAACACACACATGACTTCACATGACATCGCTAGAGGCAGTGCAGTGAGTCAAAGTAGTGTAATGCGCATACTTCATCGTCACAAATTTCACCTGTATCATGCGTCTCTGCAGCAGCAACTACATGGAGATGACTTTAATATTCGAGTGAATTTCTGTCAGTGGGTATTAACAGAGGATGCGTTGCAGTTCTCCCTGCTTACCAATGAAGCAGATTTCACAAACCACGGTGCAGTGAATTTACGAAACATGCATTACTGGTTCGACAGGTAGAGCGACAGCGACCGTGCAAAGTAAACTTATGGTGCGGGGTTATTGGTGACCATCTCAGTGGTCCTCACTTCATTGAAGACACTCAAACAGCTGCAAAATGCATGGAGCTTCTACAAAATGATTGAGGAAGTATTACAAGAGATACGATCATATCTTGTACATACGTAAGGGTGAAGATAGTAATATTTGGCAGGTGTGCTTGCCCACCAAATACGTCACGGAAATTATAGACTACTACCATTTGGCGTATGGTCACTGTGGACAGAAGAAATGTACGGAAAATCTGCGTGAAGTTATGCATTTTAATAACATGTTAACACGCGTTACTGACAGAGTGAAAACTTGCGGTTTATGTCAGAAAGTGAATGTTATCAACTGTACGAGTCGTGGTCCTATGCAAAGTATAAGGCCTAACGACACCTTTGAATTACTATGCGTAGACTTGTATGGACCTTTACCCAAGTCATCAGGAAACTTAGCTTACATTCTACTAGTGCTAGAAGCTTTTTCCAAGTTCATCAAACTATACCCGATTAGGAGAGCTACAGCCAAAGTGGTCTATAGCAAGCTTGTGAACGATTATTTTGTTTATATTGGTAAGCCCAAGGCGATTCTATCAGAATCCTCCTTTCAAGACACTGTCCATTCCGTTCAACTGCTCTTCCAAGTCCTTTGCTGTCTCTGACAGAATTACAATGTCATCGGCGAACCTCAAAGTTTTTACTTCTTCTCCATGAATTTTAATACCTACTCCAAATTTTTCTTTTGTTTCCTTTACTGCTTGCTCAATATACAGATTGAATAACATCGGGGAGAGGCTACAACCCTGTCTCACTCCTTTCCCAACCACTGCTTCCCTTTCATGCCCCTCGACTCTTATAACTGCCATCTAGTTTCTGTACAAATTGTAAATAGCCTTTCGCTCCCTGTATTTTACCCCTGCCACCTTCATAATTTGAAAGAGAGTATTCCAGTTAACACTGTCAAAAGCTTTCTCTAAGTCTACAAATGCTAGAAACGTAGGATTGCCTTTTCTTAATCTTTCTTCTAAGATAAGTCGTAAGGTCAGTATTGCCTCACGTGTTCCAACATTTCTACGGAATCCAAACTGATCTTCCCCGAGGTTGGCTTCTACTAGTTTTTCCATTCGTCTGTAAAGAATTCGCGTTAGTATTTTGCAGCTGTGACTTATTAAACTGATAGTTTGGTAATTTTCACATCTGTCAACACCTGCTTTCTTTGGGATTGGAATTATTATATTCTTCTTGAAGTCTGAGGGTATTTCGCCTGTCTCATACATCGTGCTCCCCAGATGGTAGAGTTTTGTCATGACTGGCTCTCCCGAGGCCATCAGTAGTTCTAGTGGAATGTTGTCTACTCCCGGGGCCTTGTTTCGACTCAAGTCTTTCAGTGCTCTGTCAAACTCTTCACGCAGTATCTTATCTCGCATTTCGTCTTCATCTACATCCTCTTCCTTTTCCATAATATTGTCCTCAAGTACATCGCCCTTGTATAAACCCTCTATATACTCCTTCCACCTTTCTGCCTTCCCTTCTTTGCTTAGAACTGGGTTGCCATCTGAGCTCTTGATATTCATACAAGTGGTTCGCTTCTCTCCAAAGGTCTCTTCAATTTTCCTGTAGGCAGTATCTATCTTACCCCTAGTGAGACAAGCCTCTACATCCTTATATTTGTCCTGTAGCCATCCCTGCTTAGCCATTTTGCACTTCCTGTCAATCTCATTTTTGAGACGTTTGTATTCCTATTTGCCTGCTTCATTTACTGCATTTTTATATTTTCTCCTTTCATCAATTAAATTCAATATTTCTTCTGTTAGCCAAGGATTTCTATTAACCCTCGTCTTTTTACCGACTTGATCATCTGCTGCCTTCTCTACTTCATCCCTCAGAGCTACCCATTCTTCTTCTACTGTATTTCTTTCCCCCATTCCTGTCAATTGTTCCCTTATGCTCTCCCTGAAACTCTCTACAACCTCTGGTTCTTTCAGTTTATGCAGGTCCCATCTCCTTAAATTCCCACCTTTTTGCAGTTTCTTCAGTTTCAATCTGCAGTTAATAACCAATAGACTGTGGTCAGAATCCACATCTGCCCCAGGAAACGTCTTACAATTTAAAACCTGGTTCCTAAATCTCTGTCTTACCACTATATAATCTATCTGATACCTTTTAGTATCTCCAGGATTCTTCCAGGTATACAACCTTCTTTTATGATTCTTGCGAAATATAATGAAGCTAAAAGCCGATGCTCTCATACGTCGTCATGACGCTAAAGCGCGTTTTGCTAAGTTTGCAATCGGAGACTTAGTACTTGTAAGAGGTCATGAGAAATCGAGCGAGATAGACAATGAAGTCTCTAAATTAAGAGTTTGTTTGTAATGGACCATATAAAGTCATTGGTATACCTCACCGAAATGCTTATTGCTTAGAGTATCCAAGCTCTGGAAAACTATTTGGTATACCGAACATTGTAGGCTTGAAATTGTACCAACCACAGAATGGGTCATTTGTTCAGTATGTAAATATAGAGTCTAAGATTTAAGGATTTGCCACGTTGCCATGCTTTTGCCTGACAAAGTGGTCATTAAATAAATTGTGATTAATAAGTAATTAATTTTGATTAAATGATTTAAGAGTAACTGATTATTAACCAATTGAAAAATCCAAGCTGCTAGTTCAAGTTTTTTGCTGAGTCACAGTAGATTAGCTAGTGTAAATATGATTTTGTAACTAGCTAAAAGATTTATGAATATGTGTTTACTAGTCATTTCCGATGTACGTAGACGCTGTTTTAAGTCTCAGGCTAGTACATGCGTGTGATGAAGGACAGTTTTGAGTTAGCCACTGTGATAGTGTTAATGGACTCCTTGAGATTACTCGGGAGTGAGTTTTCCCGAAAGAATTCAGTGAAACGGACGTTCTGGAAACGCTGTTACACAGGCGAGTGAGATCAAGCGTGCCGCACAGGCGGGTGCAACGATACTGGCGAGGTGGAGCCGCTGTCGGATCTTGTGCCGCTGTCGGCATTATTTGCACTTGCGAGTACGGAGGGCGGAGTTGTGTTTCTTCCCGGACAGCTGATCTGAAAGAATTCTGCTGTCAATATTTATGTTTTTTTTCGATCTGCTTAGTATTATTATCTTGTTTAGCGTTAAGTGGACGCTCATGGCTAGAATATTAATTATGAAAAGGTTATATAAAATGTGTATCTACGTAATTAATTATTAATTTGCGTATTCTGATCTACCTGTTTTTATGACCTTGTACTCTGATTAATTTTGTAAATAGTATTCCATTTCTTGATACTGTTAGGAATTTTGCTGATTTTTGAATATCTAAAC
The DNA here is from genome assembly GCF_023864345.2 of Schistocerca serialis cubense. Taxonomy (NCBI): domain Eukaryota; kingdom Metazoa; phylum Arthropoda; class Insecta; order Orthoptera; family Acrididae; genus Schistocerca; species Schistocerca serialis. Next base: position 177,742,341 of record NC_064642.1, read on the forward strand.
CATTTTCTATGTTTTCTATGAATTTTAATATGTTGGCAACCTGTTTTGATTTGTGCAAGATGACAGAGTGAAATAAGATTAAAAGTGTCTCTACTCAATTATTATGGTCTAAAAATTGATTTATGGTTAATTAGCCTAACGCTAAATTTTCTTGATGTTTTGAGTATGTGCATTTCCGCTGTGTTTTTTTGTGTATGTGGGGGGGAGGTCATTTTCTGAGTCTGTTTAGGTTACACGAACATCCTCAGACAATGTGGGGCACGTGTAACGCAGGAAATGCATATCCTCCTCTTGCCATATATTGAACTATAAATTTTTTCCTTATTTTGTTACCTGAAGATATGACATTTCTATGTCTTTATATGTTTTAATTGTTTTACATTTTGTATTGTGTGTGTGTGTGTGTGTGTGTGTGTGTGTGTGCATGTATGTCGATGTATAATTGGTTAGTTTTGTAAATACTATTTGTATTTTTACTCTGGGTCTTGCCCATGGAAAACTATGCTATCGAATGATTACATCGATAGATCGTGTGGAGAACCAAAGTGTTTAGGATCTTTCGTAGTGTTGGTTCTACCGCGTGGAGCGGGGGCAGAGCAGAGTCCGGCTGGAGGAGGGTGGTGGAGCAGGTGTGTTGTGTGACGCTCCCACGAGTTGCCGCGCTTTCTGGGTTTGGCAGCATGTTATTGCGCTCCACTTGCTATCATAGTTTCTGACACGGTGTCGCGGACGGGATGCATTAGCTGGCGCACATCAAGAGCCCGTTTCGCCTGGTGATCGTGTCGAGAAGCAGGCGCGCCAACATCCAGCTTCTGCAACTGCGACGGCCGACAATAAGTGATTGTCACCACCTCCTCGATCGACGACTTCAAACCTTTAATCAACCAACAAGGAAGACTGAAAGCACGTAAAGTTTTGGAACTGTATGGCAGACCTCAGCTTTTCAAACTGTTCAATTTGCATCACAAAAATGCAGAAACTTAGCATGAACCTTTGTTGCTCACTGTCCAATTGCATTACCAAGCAGGGTCCCTTCCTTTTCTGAACCCGAGTGTCGTTGAAATTGAAACGCCAGCATTAAAGTAATATCATTCCATTTCGATGCTTTAATTTCAAAGTTCAGTTAAAGTATTCATAGCTGGCTACAATAACCAAATATTTAGAATACAAAAGGACAAATTAAGAGTGCCAGTTTTGTTACCGTATTTTAGCTTACCAGTGACTGCAGCTCTGCTTGGTACATACTAAATTTTACTATTGTTAATTGTTCAAAATCATTTAATTTAGGTTCAAAGTTAACTCTCTTATTTCTAAATTGCGTAGATTCAAGTTGCTTTCGAGATGATTGTTGAGGTTGCCCAAGACTAGCCTTATTTTATTTTGTTTCGTAGTGCTTCAGAAGCAAAGTTCACTATTAATTTCAGTCACTAACTTTCAATTTCCCTGTTTTATTAATTCTTTTGTAAAATAACTCAGAGTGTAGCGAAATTTATTACTTGTGACAAACATTAAGTTTTCACACAACACGTGTCAACCTTCAGTTACCACGCTTTTAGTGGTTATTATATGTGCATTAAGCTTTCTTTTTCGGTTAGTATAGTAGTTGTCCATAGGACTGGCGACCGTAATTATCCCAGATCTGATATATGTAATTAGCGCCGGTTAATTGTTAACGTAATGACCGCACATTTACTTTCTTCATTAACTTTACCCTTCTTCAAAATGAATTTCCACCAATTTCATTTGCATTTTTCCATTCATTTTAGATGTAACCCAGCCTCCCTCTTTACCGACAGATTAACTTCGGTAACGATTGATTTTCCCAAATTTCCATTAGGTACACGCGGTTTAATTTTTCACTGTCATTAAGGTCGATAAGTGATGCGGAGGTAACACTACAACCCTTAAAACGCTGTCGTTTATCGACTAATAAAGTCATCAGAAGATCAAAACAAACTACAAAACGATTTAAAAAAAAATCTGAGTGGTGCCGAAAGTGGCAGTTGACCCTGAATAACAAAAAATGTGAGGTCATCCACATGAGTGCTAAAAGGGACTCGTTAAACTTCTGTTACACGATAAATCAGTCTAATCTAAAAGCCATAAATTCAACTAAATACCTAGGTATTACAATTACGAGTAACTTAAATTGGAAGGAACAGATAGAAAATGTTTTGGGAAGGCTAACCAAAGACTGCGTTTTATTGGCAGGACACTTAGAAAATGTAACAGACCTACTAAGGAGACTGCCTGCACTACGCTTGTCCGTCCTCTTTTAGAATACTGCTGATCTGTGTGGGACCCTTACCAGCTGGGACTGAGGGAGTACATCGAAAAAGTTCCAATTACGGCTGCCAGTTTTGTAGTATGGCGGAATATGGGAGAGAGTGTCACAGAAATGATACAGGATTTGGGCTGGACATCATTAAAAGAAAGATGTTCATCGATGCGACGGAACCTTCTCACGAAATTCCAATCACCAGTTTTCTCCTCGGAATGCGAAAATATTTTGTTGACACTGACCTACATAGGGAGGAACGATCACCACGATAAAACAAGGGAAATCAGAGCTCGTACGGAAAGATATTGGTGTTCATTCTTTCCGCGCACTATACGAGATTGGAATAATAGAGGATTGTGAAGGTGGTTCGATGAACCCTCTGCCAGGCACTTAAATGTGATTTGCAAGGTATCCTTCTAGATGTAGATGTAGAAGTGTTTCATATAACATCTAATGATGAAAACGGGGGACAGGTGAATTATCTTAACGGGCTACGTATTATCATAGTGATCGTATGTGGGCTTCCCTTAGAAGCGAGTATTGCTGGGATGAGTTTTGTGGGAGGGCGACGGGGGGGGGGGGGGGGGGGGGGAGGTAAAGGGAGGAGGGGAGGTCGGAAGCGCGCCTACCTTCCCAGGGACGTAGCAGTCGAGCAGTCGGCGGAATGGAGTATAGCCTCCTCCCTGGGGGGAATGGATGTCGCTTTGGCACACAGAGTACCGGTGGACAAGCGATTGTCCATTTACACGACAGTCGGCGGGTCGCCGAGATAAAAAGGTCTCCATTTCAAAGATGGAACTCTAGCACTAGGAGCTATTGAAATGACAAACGTATATGGTAGATAAACAACTCCTGGCTTTATTAAAAAAATGAAATAATGGAAAACAACTTGAAACAGCTCTGAGCCACTTTACGGACAAACGCTGGAGTAGAATCGGATATTTGCCTCGTAGCAAGTCGTTGTACGTTTTCATGAGACCTAAAATGCGCGGCTAGCTCATGACAGAATGAACTCCGATTGGAGTGTTAAGTGTGACGTCATGAGAGTGTAACACTCGGCAGCAAACCTTTAGAAATGAAGGAACTAATTGTGATAGATTTGTTGGTTGGTATTTCGGTGTTTTCTAGCGTGAAACCTTGCCTGTGAAACAGTTAAGCCATTTGACGGCGCTTGCTACTTTTTAGGAAGACTGGTGGACGGTTATTGTTGACGGGAAGACAGCAGCTAGTGATGCTTTTAGAGATACAGGGAAAGGAGTCATTGGGGCACGTGGACGAGAAAGATGGTGAGCGAGATGTGAATGAGAGAGAATGATTACAAGTCCAGAGCGCAATGATACTGACGTCACGAACAGGAGATGGAGGCTGCGTTTTCAAGTCTCGGAGTCGCTGTGTCTCCACTCTGCTCACGTTTCACTGAAGATTATGGTAAGCATAGCTTATAGCTCCGGTATATTAGGGAAACCAATAGTATGGTAGTCCAGCTGCGAACTAGATAACACTGGCTCATTTATAAGCACTTCTCAGACCTGTAGGATTCTTGGGTGTTGCTACCAGACGAACTGTCACCGTGATAATCATAGTCAGGCCACCGTGCCTAATTGAAAGAACTACATCCACGATTTGATGCAGCTCCATTCCTTTCAGTAACTTTGTCAACTGGAGCGTTAGTTAGCAATACGAACTGCTGCGGACATTTTGTAATGTTCTTGTCAACATAATTGCGTCCTACTGTAGTAACGTTCACTTGTCTTTGTTCATATTGCTTAGAGTTATTTAAATGTCGAGGTCATTATCACAAGCACATCCTTTAAAAAATTGTGTTTTGTCAGTAATTCCGTTGTGGATACTAAATTTGGGACATGGTTCAAGGTTGTGCCTGGGTGTCAAGGTGTGATCTAACATTGACATAGGTTTCACTTTTCATCACAAAGACTTGGATTTTTGCAAAATGTCCCATAGTCAAGCTCTGGCAGCACCAGCGTCACGTATCTAAGAAAATTATCGCTGGTGCTGGTGAATAAAGCCGTGCTGTTCGACACGCCACAACTCTTAGGCACTCAAGGAAATAAGAATATAGCCAGTTCCCACAAACATTGCAATTGACGTTTGCGTTTCAAGTTGGAAACGTAACAGTTTGACAAGTGAAAAACGATAAGAGTAAGGCTCTACGCATGTGGCGCGAACCAATCCCAGCGCAGTAATCGCTGCCGGTCATGACGTCGAAACTCCCGCGGGCCGGCATTGTTCAGTGTGTACATAAGCAACGTGCGTCCTGTATGAATCCTACAGTACCTTTTTCTCGATGTGTATTAGGAAATTCTGGTACTTGGAAAAGACCACAGAAAAGACATCATTCGCCTAGTGACAATTCTCTGCATCGAGGTGTGCCGCTGCGGGCCGGAGTGGCCGAGCGGTTCTAGGCGTTACAGTCTGGAACCGCGCGACCGCTACGGTCGCAGTTTCGAATCCTCCCTAGGGCATGGATGTGTGTGATGTCGTTAGGTTAGTTAGGTTTAAGTAGTTCTAAGTTCTAGGGGACTGATGACCTCAGAAGTTTGCTCAGAGCCAAGCCAATTTGAGGTGTGCCGCTAAACAGCTTGGCACTGTGGTTACTAAGGAAAACTATTGAGTTTTACGAGTTGGAGAAAGAATGCGAAAGTATTTATGGTCAACCACCAATTTTTTCCGATAAAGTTGTGCAACGAGCAACAAAAACTCTTGGAATTAGTAAGTAAGTGAATGTTATTGCAAAAGTTGCAAGAGGTAGACTTGGGCCATTACGATTCCGAGCCGTCTGGATCAAATAATATACCTTTAGTCACTCTTAGAAAGATGAAAAAGCATTCTGATCCTGATACTGACCTAGTTTATTTCCGAAATGACGCATTTCATAGGCATAGAGGCCTACAGGATGACAGTTATTGAACTACATGAAAAAAACGCAAATTAGTTACAAACTACGGTGTGCACACAATTTATTCAACATGTAAACGCCACTACAGAAATTCGGACTTAGGTTATGACTTGTTCGATATGCCCGCCGTCACGGGCGCTCATGTGGCGCGAACGAATAGCGAAATTCTGCGTGATCCGTTGCAAACATCAATGTTGTCGACGACCTCCAGAACGGCTGTTTTCAGCTCAGCAATGATTGTTGTGCATCTTGTCTTTAACATAGCACCAAAAAAGGAGTTGCATTTGCTTGGATCCGAAGGCTATGGCGGCAAATCGACGCTCATTCCAGTGGCCTGAAGGCCTCTGGGTACCCCAGAGCCAGAATACGGTCCCCAAGGTTTTCCTCGAGGACATCAAACACTCTTCTTCATCGACGGAGTCGAGCACCATTTTGCATGAACCACATCTTTCCGAAATCAGGATCACTTTGGATAATGGGGATGAAATCATCTTCCAAAACCTTCAAGTACCGTTCTGTACTTACCGTGGGATCAAGGAATATGGCGCCGATAATTCCGTGACTGGACAATGCGCACAACACAGTCACCCGTTGACGGTGAAGAGACTACTCGATGGCGAAATGCGGGTTCTCAAACCCCCAAATGCCTAAATTATGCTTACTGATGAACCCATCCAAATGAAAGTAGGCTTCGTCACTAAACCAAACCGTGCATGCGCATACTACTTCCCATCATGCCCCGCGACGAAATGTGCAATTTGAACGTCCTACCGCAAACCGTTCAGAAATTTTGACGATTTTATTTCGTATAATTCAATAATAGTCATCCTGTATATGCATAATACAGCAGGGAAAAAGAATGGCTCTGAGCACTATGCAACTTAACTTCTAAGTTCATGAGTCGCCTAGAACTTAGAACCAATTAAATCTAACTATCCTAAGGACATCACACATATCCATGCCCGAGGCAGGATTCGAACCTGCGACCGTAGCGGTCACGCGGTTCAAGACTGAAGCGCCTAGAACCACACGGCCACACCGGCCGGCTACAACAGGAAAATGTTGGCTATCTTGCTGTAGCAGAAAATTAACGTCCCTAAAGACAGTCCTTAAATGTATGAGTTCCCGTTACAAAGCATCAGTGCTACGGCTCGAAGCGTATTCTTGCACGGACCGGTGGGCTAAGGTACTCATTCGATAATTACACGAAACGTGGCTTAATGCCGGGTAGTCACTAAATGCTGGACGGATGACACTCCAAGCAGTAGCGGTCATCAGCCGATGGGAAGGGAAGCAAGATTAATTGTGATGCATGCACGCTGGTCCAATGGTTTTGCGCCTTATGCAATTTTAGTTTTTCGGTGCGAGAGTTCTATGATGACGTCACCCATAAAAGATCTATTAAGTGGTTCAGGAACCTTTTACAACACTTTCCAGTCACTACAACAACAGCAATGGACAACGTTCCAACGTGTGACTAGGCCTACCGTCGGGTAAACTGTTCGCCGGTTGCAAATCTTTCTATCTGAAGCCACTTCGGAGACTTGCGCGTCGATGGGGATGAAATGATGATGATTAGGACAACACAACACCGAGTCCTTGAACCGAAAAAAATCTCTAACCCCAGCCGGGAATCGAACCGGGCCCTTAGGTGTGACATTCTGTAGCGCTGACCACTCAGTTATCTTTTTTCTTTTTTTTTTTTTTTTTTACATCTCATTTTGTTCGATATTGTTCGTTTGTTCGGGGCGGACGTCGGATGACACCCGCTCAGGTTCTCTGTTGATCCGTTCACTCAGTTTTTTTTAATTTTTTTATTACAGAGGGTCGTCGTCGGCTGATACTCGTATCCGAGTTTTCATTTCTCTCCTGAGATTTCCTTTGTCACGGTTCAGGCGTGGAAGTGTCGTTGATGGCTTAGCAATCCAATCCTAGCGTGGAACAGGCGGCCACAGACATTACAGCTGATGGAAGGTGGAGGACGTGGCTGAGCCTGGAGGAGTTTACGTCTCTGGCGTTTGTCAGTCTCCATTCTTCGACGTTCCAGCTCAAAGTTTTGAAGAGCATTTGAGGTAACTGAGCGCCAGCGACTTCGGTCTTCTGCTATTGTGGACCAGTTACTCGGATCGATGTTCAAGTTTTTCAGATTTTTCTTGTACTGATCCTTATAACGTTTGAGAGGGGCACCTCGTGGCCTTTTACCTGTGCTCACTTCGCTGTACAGCATTTGGCGTGGAAGTCTGTCATTTTTCATCCGCTGGACATGTCCGACCCATCTGAGTTGATGCCCAATGATAAGAGCTTCCATGCTATGCATTTTTGCTTTCTCTAGAACAGCCGTGTTGGATATGAAGTCATCCCATTTCAGGTTCATGATATATCTTAGCTTCTGTTGGTTGAAGCGTTCTAGTTTCTTCAGATCGCAGCGATATAACATCCAGGTTTCGCAACCATATAGCAGGGTGGAAATGACTACAGCTTTGTACACCATCAGTTTGGTGCATAGTGTTAGGTCTTTATTCAGGAAGACACGCTTTGTAAGACGACCAAATGCTACATGTGCAGCACGTAATCTATTCTCCACATCTTTTCCAGATGAGCAGTTGGATGACAGTATGCTTCCCAGGTAGAGGAAATGGTCCACTTGTTCCAAGAGTGTATCATAGATGGATATGCTAAAGTCAGGAACGGAGGAGCCAGGAGTTGGCTGCGCCATCACCTTTGTCTTTGGAATATTGATGGAGAGACCAAATCGTTCGTACGCCCTGCTGAAGGAATCAACTGACAGCTACAACTCTGCAGGTGAATGAGCTGGAGAGGCATTGTCATCAGCATACTGCAGCTCTGTCACACGAGTGGTACTGGTGAACCTTTTTGAATGGAGTCTGGACTGGTTGAATAATCCTCCATCAAACCTGTACTTTAGTTCTATTCCTGCATTGTTTACGGTTGTCTCGTAAAGCATAGCTGCCAGATACAATGCAAACAATGTAGGTCCTAGAATGAATCCTTGTTTAAGCCCACTTGTTATTGGGAATTCACCAGTCATTTCATTCTGGCAGAGGACCTGTCCAGTCATATCAACGTGGAGAGCTTCAATCAACAAAATGTTCAGGGCAGCCGAAGCGTTTTAAGACCATCCACATGGCTTCTCTGGGAACTGTATCAAAGGCCTTTTCTAGATCGTAGAAAACAAGTAGTAAAGGCTTTTGCTGTTTTCTGCATTTCTCCTGTAGTTGTCGTGCACAGAAGATCATGTCAATTGTTCCTCTTGAAGGTCGAAACCCGTATTGAGACTCAGGTAGTATAGTCTCTGAAAGTGTCTGGAGGCGATTTAAAAGGATTCTTGCAAAAATTTTTCCAGTGACAGAGAGTAGAGATATTCCCCGGTAGTTACCACAGACGCTTCTGTCGCCCTTTTTGAAGATGGTGACAATTGTGGAGTTCTTCAAGTCAGCTGGTACCTTGCGGGTTTCCCACATTAGTATAATAAGTGAGAAGAGTCTAGTTTTTACAGGCAAGCCGCCACCCTCAATAAGCTCCATCGGGATGCTGTCAGGTCCAGGAGCCTTCCCAGGTTTCACACTCTTGAGTGCCTTGCAAAATTCTTGAAAAGTAGGAGGATCAGCCAGCCAGGGTTTTGGAGGGTGCTGTGGGACATTTTTGAGAAAATCTCCAGCGGCAGTAGAAGGGCTGTTTAACAGTGAGCTGAAGTGCTCTTTCCAACGATTTAAGATGTCCTGACTTTGAGTAAAAATGGTGGAGTTGTCAGCAGCTTTCAGGGCTCCTGATGAGGAGCGGATAGGTCCATACAGCTATTTAATACCAGCGTAAAAGCCACGCAGGTTCCTTGCATCAGAAAGATTTTGGAGTTCTGTGGCTTTCTGATGCCACCATTTGTTCTTGATTACTCGTATTTCACTTTGACATTTCTGCTTGAGTTCTTGAAAGTGTGCCTATCTTTTCTGCGCAGGATGGATCTTGAGCAAGGGATAGGTAAGCATCCCGCTTTGCATTGATGATGGCTTGGATTTCTCCGTGGTTGTCATCAAACCAGTCACTTCTTTTCCGTGCACTACAACCAACAACATTCTCAGCAGTTTCTTTGATGATGTTCTTTAATGTGGTCCATTCTTGTTCGACGTCATCTGTGGTTGCTGGAGCTTTGTTAAGTTGTTCAGACAGTATGTCTTGGAAGTGTGAGCGAACGTTTTTGTTGTTCAGGTTACTTATGTTGAATTTTCTGCGTGGTGGGTTTGAAAAGTGGGATCGTGGTTTGCGATACATTGGTACTCTCAAACGGCTGACTAAAAGTCTATGGTCCGTCCAGCACTCATCGATGTTTAGTGCTGCTTTTGTGATGAAAATGTCTTTCTTGTCACGCTGTCGCGTAATAACGTAGTCCATAAGATGCCAATGTTTGGAGCGTGGGTGCATCCATGTGGTCTTATAGCGGTTACGCAAACGGAATTGGGTATTGGAGATGAAAAGCTCGTGCTCAGCACTTAGACCAAGAAGTAGCAACCCATTTGCATTGCAGTTTTCCACCCCTTGTTTACCCATGACATCTCTCCAAAAACGGTTGTCCCTTCCCACTCTGGCATTGAAATCACCAAGTAAAATTAATTTATCTTGAATGGGTATTTTAGCGAGAGTACTGTTCAGTTGGTGGTAGAACTGATTCTTTGCGTCTTCATCACTGTCTAAAGTAGGAGCATATGCAGAGACGAAGGTGATGAATCTGTCTGAACCAATGGGTACTCTAAGTGTCATCAGTCTTTCATTAATTGAGACAGGTGTAAGTCGAAGATCTTTCACTATTTTCGTTTTTACGGCAAATCCTGCACCATGGATGCGTGGTTCTCTTGGATCCTTTCCCTTCCAGAAGATGGTGTACCCTGAACGTACCTCACTAATGTGTCCCTCACCTGAGAGTCTTGTCTCACTCAAGGCAGCTATGTCTATATCTAGACGGGCTAGTTCTTGGGTGATAAGAGCGGTTCTTCTCTCTGGTCTGTAATTGTTCACGTCCAGGAGAGTCCTGACATTCCATGTCCCTATTGTCATAATAATTTCATTCTTCTTTTGTTTACGTCCGCAGTATAAGGAGTGACCTACTGGGTGCGGATTCCCAGCCCGGTTAAAGTGTGACTTCCGATGTTTAGCCCACATTTTCTAGGGCCTTCCCCATTCAGGGTGGGCAGCGGTCATCCTAAATAGGCCTGCCCAGTCGCAGATGCAGGACCGGATTCCCGAGTAGTCACACGGGTTCTCAGGAAGGCGACCATCACACACCTGCCGCCAGTGTGCAGGTCCAGACTAGTAGCTTCCAGCCTCACTCGGAGCCTGCTACCATCGTCCTTATCCCATCGCCATTGGTCTTTAGAGAAAATGACAGGAGAAATTGCCATTTGCGTGAATTTCTTTAAGGTGGATTACAGCTTGCGAGGAAATGACCCACACACTATAATTCTGGAACAATTCATCACGGCACATATGTATGTGACATGTGACTTCAGGTACCAGAACTGCAACGAACTGCCGCGAGCTCAATGATGGCTGAGCGGCGCCTTTACAGCCAGTTCGTCTGGCATGACCTCTTCCGCCTCCACGATCTTTGAGAACCTGGGATATAAGATTCTTCTTCCGCTCGCTTCGCCGTTGGGTCGAAGGGTAGATAATAGATACTAGAGAAGAAAGTGAAAGACACCCTTGGGCCTCGGAAACCTAATACCGTTGGGGACGAAGAAACCAAGAGTTGGCCGAGGGGGGCCGGATAGGAAAGGAAACAGGAAAAGCCTGACACAAGTAAGTGGGAGTAATGCCAGGCTTAGCTAAGGGCCCGTGTGGTTGCCACCCACATACTCCCAAGACGGGAGCCCCCTGAGAGGGTAGATAACCCTCTGACCGAGCACGCTGAGCTACCACGCCGGCTCGATCTGAAGCCACCGAGAGTGGACAACGCTCCACATCATTCAGCTACAGTGAACAAAGCCGCAACCGCAAACGTGGCGCGAAATACTACTTCGGATATGAATATGAAAAAGCTTCTGGTTCATTCGTTCGTTAAAGAAAATAAGCCTACGACTAATAAGACGAAACAGCCAACGAGCTGCATCATTTTGTAACAAGGCTGCTACCATACCACTGCAGTTTCAACGCGATTGAGTTAGTATGGAGTACGTGGAGAAGTAACAAGTTGTTTACAATAAAAGAAGTGGAAAGTCTGCTGTGCGAAGCTCTTGCGACTGTGGGTGGAGCCTCGTGGAGGAGAAACGGTCGAGCACGTCGAAATACTTATTAGATCAGAACGGACAATGGAATGTATCATAAGTAACCACGAGGAACTAATGACCTGTTTTGGCGACGACCAAGTTGAAGATGGTTTCGGCGTTGCTACCGACATCAGTGACGATGAGGAGCTGGAAAGAATTGCGCCATTGTCTCCGTGAATTGGTGAATGAGAAAGTATCAATTCCAGTTATTTATTGCACCATTGACGTTATAAAACGCTGGGCGGGAAGTCACGATTTCGGCTATTATTTATTTCGTAAACTATGTGCCGTATTGATCCATAAAATTTCGGGCGTGCAGCCGCATTAATTTGACTTCTTCTTCTTCTAATATTTCGGCTGAATATCGGCCAGCCGAAATATTAGAAGAAGAAGTCAAATTTATGCGGCTGCACGCCCGAAATTTTATGGATCAGTATTTCCGCCGCGAAAATATGAAGATGCACATATGTACTGTATTGTTCTCAAGATACCAGTCACCGTCAATTTCTAATTTTCGGTTTCGTTTGCTCCGCTATCGGACGTATATAATTCGTTATGGTTATAAATAATATATAATGCCGTTGTCTTGTTTCCTATCAGTGCAGTAGCATCTCAAAACGGAATTCTTATATACATTTTTATTGCTCGACAGCTTACATTTACGGGATGGAACAAAAAACCGTAACGACCGCTGTGTGTCTGGAGACTGCTGTTGCGACATCGCTGTTGCATTATAGCCGACCTAACTTCACATAGCCAGCCGGAGTGGTCGCGTGGTTCTAGGCACTTCTGTCTGGAACCGCGCGACCGCTACGGTCGCAGGTTCGAATCCTCCTTCGGGCGTGGATGTGTGTGTGATGTCCTTATGTTAGTTAGGTTTAAGTAGTTCTACGTTCTAGGGGACTGATGACCTCAGATGTGCTCAGAGCCATTTCTAACTTCACATAGCGCGATATTTTGCCGGCGCTGGTGTAGATAATGATGTGGTATCATAATTCGTATAGTTGTCAAGTCACCATGTTTTGCATGTGTGACGCTGTATGCATTCAGCATCAAAACCAGATCTGATACCTCAGCACAAGAATTTCATTTCCGTACTTGGTTATCTGAGAAGCTATGGGAAACTACATTTTTGCTTTTATCCTCTTCTAGAAAATCGTATTTGGCTTTTCTCTTTCTGTTGTCGTTCGAGAGCATTCTACAGTGGTAAAGATTTCTACTTTTTAAGCCCTCGTCTTCTTTTGTCAACTGACGACGGTTTTGGCAAAGGGTATGTTAAAAATGGTCGTGTATGCTTGCATGTTTATGACACTGACTCTACACTTCCGGAGACATTCCTCGCTAAGGTATTTTTCACTGGATCACTGTTTTCAGCCGTGTAACTGTACTCAGTGATTTGATTAGCAGTTTCCTCGCCTCGTATTATGCGAGAAGGAGGAAAACTCCCCGGCGAATAAACCTTAGGATTGTATAGGAGAATTTTCTTTACTTTAGATGCTTCTGCTGCCTTCTGTACTGTTGGTGTGCGGCAGTGGGCGCCTGTGAATCAACCGTCACAGTGGTAAGTACTACAGCTCTAAGTCCATTAGTTTAAAAATATATCGTTAGATACCATCAGCTGCTGTAGGGTGGACTAAAGTCTTGTAACGTGCAGAGTCGACAGCTGGTACGATAAATTGTAGTCCACGCCATCCGAACAGGCCTAGTGAAGCCCAACGGTACCGAACGACCGCCATGTGATCCTCAGTCGACAGGCGTCGCTGGATACGGATATGGAGGGGCACGTGGTCAGTACACCGCTCTACCGGCCGTTGTCGAAGACAGTCACTACTCAATCAAGTAGCTGCTCAATTGGCCTGGCGAGGGATGAGTGCACACCGCTTGCCAACAGCGTTTCACAGATCCGGAGAGTGACCCATCCAAGTGCTAACCAGGTACAACAGCGCATAACTTCGGTGATCTGACGGGAATCAGTGTTACCTCTGTGGCAAGGCCGTTGGCAAATTAACTGACTGGGTAAAGTTGTTTGCATTAGAACATGCGTATATTAATTCGTTCCTAAGGAAAATGCTGTCTTACTTGAATACCAAGACATAATACAATGCAAAAGTAAATAACTGTCCTAGAATCCGCTAAGAGTCTCTGATAGGCTCATCGGGACCGACCGACCGCCATGTCATCCTCTCTTAGTGGCGTCAAAGGATTCGGTGCCGAAGGCGTGGGGTCAGCCCACCCCTCCCCTGGCAACTGTGGGCTTATGTGGTCTGGAGATGCTCCTAGACGGTCAAGTAGCTAGGGCTGAGATCACGAGGCTGAGTGCACTCCGTACTAGTCCTCCTACCAAGGGAAAACGCTGTCGGTATTGGTAATCGAACCCGGGGCTTCCGTGTGGAATCAGCCGTGCTATAGACGCGGTCCATCATGTCACTATGCACTGCTTCAATGGAATGGTTTCACAAGCTGCGACATCGTCGCGAAAGAACAGTGACCCGTATATGTAATAAGTTTCCTTTAATTTACGTCTACGGTCACAAACTTTTTGTTAACAGATTACCGGTTTCGGTCTTTAATGACCATCATCAGATCTGCAGAAAAAATGGGAAAAGCATAAATACACTCGAAAACTGTATACAGCTTACGAACAATACACAGACCACAAGGAAAAGCAGTACTGACAAAATTTACATTTGAGCACTTCAATGCTTCTTCACCTTTAAAGCGCACAAATGTAAATTGTGTCAGTAATTCTTTTTCATTATGGTCTGTGTATTGTTCTTAAGCTGTATACAGCTTGAGAATGTATTTATGCTTTTTCCATTTTTGCTGTGGATCTAATGATGGTCATTAAAGACAGATTACCGAAACCGGTAATCTGTTAACAAAAAGTTTGTGACCATAGACTTAAATTAAAGGAAACTGATTAAGGAATGTGTTTCCCGCATAGTGCACAAACACAGAAAAAACCTAAAACAAGTTCTCTTAGACGATGCGTACTCTTGACCGAACTTTTCTTATATGCGATAAGCTAGGCTCAGTCTATCTGAACGCGATAAAGCCCTTTACAGCCCTCTTCTGGTGATAATTAATAGACTGCCTTAATGAAGGCTTGGGTGGTGCCACCTACCGCCGGCAGCAGACGCAGTGCGACATGTTAAAATGTTACGACCCGGCTTAACCCACTCCACCCTGAGTCGTGAGGCCGGTGCGCGCCGGTGCCTCCCAATGGGAGCGCGCGCCTGGAAAATGAAGGGACTGGACGGCCGGGCGGGGATGGGAACAGTCAGAGGCGTGGCGCAGGGAGATGGCAATCTGCGAGCTAGGTAGAGGAATGCAGGCTCCAGGCTGGAGGCGGGGGTCCTGGAAAATAGCCCGGCGCGACAGCCGCCAAACAATGAGCCTCCCAGCGACGTATTGTCCCGTTTGGTTTAACGTGAATGCACGCTGTAAGTGGCTGCGGCGGACATCGCCTGTCATAACGCAGGCCTCAGGCGGGCCTCGTCCATTTGTTGGGCCCTCTTGCCGTCGGCAGTGCCGCGGCAATTCAGCCGCGTCATGGGGAGCGGTCACGAGTAGAACATCACGCCCTTCCACCTTAGTGCTGCTTAGTGGATTCTATAGCGACGTTCCTTTTTTCTAACTAATACGCTACCATTTAGATTTTACAGAAGAGGTGAGATCTTCTACAGATGACAGCACTGGCTGTCGTTCTCGTTGGATGGCAAAATTGTTTTGTTAATTAGTGAAAGGAGGCGGAAAAAGACCAGCGTGTTTCTAACGCTGCAGGTCCGTTGTATTTCATTGGACAGATATCATGTCGTATCGGAAATTAAGCCGAATTAATAGAAAAATTTGCAGTATGGTTTCTAGACATAAAAGGGTATGTGTGTAAGTATGTATGTCTGTACGTATGTTTCACATCTCCTCCTAAAATACTGGGTCGATTTCACCTAAACGTGAAACACATATCATTTACTGTCGGGAACGAACAGCTATGTCTGTTACAACTACACTTCTCTCAATGGGGTAGGCGTGAAAAAGGAGTGTAGCTCACGAAGCGAAGCGCAAATACTCAGAATATATTCACCCACAATGAGAGGATGAGGAAACTCGTGTTGTACTTTACACATAATTTCAAGGCTTTGCCAATCTTTGTCTCACTGTCACGCACCACAAAATGATGAAAGGAAAAAAATCTACCGCTTACTACGTATAAGATGTTCATGAGCTGAACTGCCACATCAAGCTTTACCCTTTAATATATTATTTCTTTACTACTAATTCCATTAGGACACATTCTGCAGACTGTATTCACATATATCACTCAACATGCTTGCAAAAATATATGACTGTACGATATATAGTTCAGATGATACGATGCCATAAACACTGAATTCCGTGAGAACGGAACTCCAAGATGAAAGCTGCTAGAGATAAAAAAGAAATACATATACTAATAAGTGTGAAATATGTTAATATATGTGAATTATGTGACATGCGCGTACGCTGGCAAAACGGGTAAAAACTTCCTCCTATATCCCTGGAACGATTCCAATTAAATTCGGTACGCGTACTCTGCCGGGCACTACTGGCAAACGGGTTGCACTAAGCCCTTTTGAGGTCAATTGAGGAGCTGCATGATGGGGAAGTAGCGGCTCCGGCTACTAAAATTGACAAAGGCTGGGAGAGCAGAGTGCTGGCCACAAGCCCTCCATATCTGCACCCAATGACGCCTGTGGTCTGAGGATCACGTAGAGGTCTGTAGTATCGTTAGGCCTTCAAGGTCTGTTCGGACGGAGCTTAGTTTACTTTTTGGTACACATATTACTAACTATGAGGAGCAAGGAGGACATCAAAAGCAGACTGGCACCGGCAAAATGGTGTACCTGGCCAACAGAAGTCCATTAGACTTAACTTTAGCAAGAAATTTCTGAGAATGTATGTTTGGGGTACAGAATTTTATGGTAGTGAAACACTGACCGTGGGAAAACCGGAACAGAGGAGGATCGAAGAGCTTGAGATGTGGAGCTTCAGAAGAGTTTTGAAAATCAGAAGGACTGATAAGGTAAGGAATGAGGAGGTTCTGCACAGAACCGGGAGGAGAGGAATATGTGGAAAACACTGACAAGGAGAAGGGAGAGGATGATGGAACATCTATTAAGACATCAGGGAATGAATTCTACAGTACTAGAGGGAGCTGTAGAGGGCAAAAACTGTAGAGGAAGACAGAGACTGCAGTACAGCCAGCAAACAATTGAGGACGTTGTTTGCAAGTGCTACTCTGAGAGGAAGAAGTTGACACAGGAGAGGAATTCGTGCCGGGCCATATCAAACCAGTGAGAAGACTGATGATTCAAAATGAAAAAAAGCTTACTACCCGGAGAATATCATGCAGAAGTTGTAAGAAATAGCAATCCCTTAATGGGGTAGGAATGGTTAAGTATGGACAGATGGGGGAGGAGGAAATAGAGAGGGTGAGGAGAAGTGGGGGGGAGAAGTGTTGCAGGAGGGACAGTGAATGGAAAGAGAAGGAGTTGGACGAGAGAGAGAGAAAGGAAGAGGTGAACAGAGGGAAAGGGAAGGTGATGTGAACAGAGAGAAGGCAGAGGAGGACCTGGATGGGGTGAGGATGCAGAGGGGAGAGGAGGGGATTGACATAGAGAGGGAGGAGGAGATGGACAGAGGAGGAAAGAGCAGATGGACAAGACGGTCGGGAGCAGATGGACAGGTAAAGGAAAGAGGATGAGACGGATAGCAACTGGGAGGAGGGTGAAATGGACAGAGAAAGGGGCAGGAGTAAACGGACGAGACGCAGGATACGAAGAGATAGACAGAGAGTGGAGACAGGAGGAGATGGGTAGAGAAGGGAAAGAGGATAGGATGGACTGAGAAAGAGGGGGGAGAAGGAGATGAACCATTAGAGGAGAGAGGAGGAGATGGAAAGAGAGAGCTGAGAGGAAGAGATGGACAGAGAGAGGGGAGCAGGAGGTAGAAGGGTTGAGAGGACATAGAGAGATGGGCTTAGAGAGAGGGAGAGCTGGATGCAGGGTGAAGGAACAGATTGGCAGAGGTGGAAGCAGCAGAAGGACAGAGAGAGGGATGATAGAAATTCGAGTGAGGGAAGAGCAGACAAGCAGATACAGGGCCAGGAGAAGATAAACAGAGAGATAGGGGAGGAGGAGGAGATGGACAGAAAGAGGGGAGGGGGTAATGGACAGAGAGAAAGATATACTAAATGAGTATACGATCATTATGGTTTTTTGCTAATGAAGTCGTCCAGATAGCGTAATATATTGTCGCTTATTACCACATGTTTTCTACTGCCATTATAGGATGAAATCTTAGGCTCGTAGGAACTGCAACTGACAGTATATTTTATTTTACGAGTTCACAGTTTTGATATGACTATAGCAATAGTGTTCATCTGAAACCTACATCCTTGCTCTGTGGGCACCATAGCGTATGTGACCGAGCAATGTACTCTTACTTGGAAATGCTTCAAGGGAAGTAAGACTGTCCATTGCGCTCAGTCCATGGGTAACGGCATAGCAGCTTATTATGGACAGTAGCGCTGTGAGCGTAGTGACTCCACCGGCACTGTGGCCTAGTTTACACCATATTATAAATATGTGAGACGTAGTTAAGCTGATTTTGTACGTATACTTTGACGATGCCACTATGGTTTCATTACAGAAAAAATTCGCGGGAATACAGCGGGGCCTCGTCGTCGATAACCGCTTTTATTTCGGCCGATAACCACCCTGTCAACGCAAAACTGCGGAATGTAAACGCTGTGCAAGTGAATTTAAACCCTCGGTTTGCAGAGCAATTCTGGAAAGATAACACACACACACACACACACACATACACACAGTGTAAACACTTGCACTACAATACAACCAAATATGACTGACACCAGAATTTATCCTCATTGAAAATTACTAAATGGGTGAGGCTGCATTAGCTCTGTCCCTCCGTCTTCTGACAAGGGGGAGAGCAGAATTTAACGCAGAAATTAAGAAAAACCTCCATCTTCATTTGCAAGGTAACTTGCTAATTTAATTTCAACAGCTTCCTTCGTAACACTATCCCAATAGCTGAAAGTGCATTTCGGAATCTCCGTAGTGTTTTGTTCATAGTGAGACCAGTGACAGGACAATGTTCTCCAGTAGCCGATTTGCTGGGCTGTTGCTAGCGTCTGTGACGGTTATGTTCAGTACACCGGTCCTCCACGTTTCAGACCGATATATGACATGCCAAACCCTCAGGAAATACGTCAGACCAAACCAGACCAAACCAAGATCCAGCTTAACGAGGCGTAAAAGGGCACTAATCTTAGATTATCAAATTTTAATATGTCTCCCATGTAGCCATTGCCTGCAAGACGTGAATATCCAACATTCTTGGATTTACCTTGTTTCATTTTTATTGGTAGCAAGCCATGATCAATGTTTTTCATTGTTTTGAGCTTATGATCTCCAAATAGACCACTGACTCTTGTTTTTGTGTGGAACTGGTAAAATGTTTCTTCTAGGAGTATGGTTAACTCTAAACTAGACACTTGATCATTGTAAAACCACCACATTTTTCACTACTTACGCCCCGATCGAGAACAGTGGATTTTATTCCAAAGAATGACTCTTTTCACTTTCTCTTGGAGTTCGTTTCTTAATCAGTAAATCGTAGTGCAGAACACAGAGAAGTAATAATCACGTACGGCCATTGGAGTGCAAGAGATCTATACCATTGCGCTAGACTCAGTAGAGGTAACGTAAGTTTTTTATGTCAAAACGATGAAGCTACTGTGAATTTATACTTTTACAAGAAACGAAACTGTATTTTATCTTTGCCGTTGGATATAGTACGAACGGTTGAAATAGAAATATCTGAAAGCACGCTGTTTTTCAGCAATCAAACGTCGACTGTACATAAATATAGTTTAACTGAAAAATTACTTTAAGGGGGACTGAGCAACACAAATCTCTATATTATAAAATCATTAAAACGGTTTTTAACTGTTCAAGATGAGATGCTTCCCTTGTTAACATCTAATTTTGATCACTTTAGCACAGATCGACAGTATTCAAAATGGTTCAAATGGCTCTGAGCACTATGGGACTTAACATCGAGGTCATCAGTCCCCTAGAACTTAGAACTACTTAAACCTAACTAACCTAAGGACATCACACACATCCATGCCCGAGGTAGGATTCGAACCTGCGACCGTAGCGATCACGCGGTTCCAAACTGAAGCGCTTAGAACCGCACGGCCACACTGGCCGGCTCGACTGTATTAAGCAGTAGTCTGCAGATCAAATCCACTTACTCGCAGTGGTTAGCATTTTGGCCCTGCACTTTTGTCTGTAAATTATCTATGTCGGTGCCTGCTTTCCGACTCTAACGGCGTGGTGGTGTATAAGATAAGTATCAAGATAAGTATCTCGTTTCGATTATGCAAAAATGATGCTTTAGGTAGTGTTTAGAATAAGCCAAAGTGAAAACGCGATGAGAGCACTCATATTAACTGGAACACAACTTGCTATTGCCTTCGTCATTTGTTTCTCGACTGGGGTTACACCCACTCAGATGTTTGTATCAGATCAAAAACTGCACTGCTGGAAACGAACAACGGAAGGATCGAAAGTAACGTAATTTTATTAACTGTGAGTAAACAGTGTAGTAATGCGTCAAGTTGATTAAATTTGAAATGATTTGGAAGGATACAGGGGGCGAAATTCAGTAGGCCGAACGGCCACCACCTCTGGCGCAAATATTGCCTCTCACCTGGCTGGACGTGAGTGTAATTGAGCTTGGATGACTGATTGGGGTTCATCACTCAATGTTGCTTCAACTCAGAACCAGAGCTTGTGTACTGTCGAGGCTGGCGAGTGGTCGAGTAGCAATCACTCCCAATCAACTCATAATGGTCTACATTTATTAGGCTAAAGATCTGAAGGACGTGCAATTCTGTAACAAGATATGTTATAGCAGAATATGCAATATGCGTTCTTACGTTGTCTTGCTGAAAGCTAAGGAGATTTCGAAGGTACGTCTCTGCCAGCATCCAAAACATATCAGGTTTGTAACGCCTGCTGTGGAAGTTACAGGCTATGCGAACCAGATGTGGTTCTTTGTGTAGCCAATCTCATTCTGCCATCCTAGGTGCGGATGACAAATTTGATCTGGGAACGTTCTTCATTCCATCTGCGAGTAGCCCCCACATATGCGTTCATCGTGATGCTCTACGCAGAACTCGTGCTCTCGAAAGACAGTGCAGTGCCACTGACCCTCCCTCAGCTGCAGGGTCAAGAAATCTGCGACAGTGGTCACCATGCTGATCTATGTGTTGACGGTGCGTTGAGCTCCAGTAGTGATTGCACTGCCTATATGAATACGTTTCTTGCTACTAGGAACCCCACTTTCTGAGTGGAGGTTTGTAACATGACTGCACCAGCCTGCTCGGATGCTGGGCATAAATAACAACGTGTCTCTTTTCTCGGGCTCCTGTCGTGTATGACCATTGAGATTTTGGTTTGGGTTGACTATGCACCTCATGACTATTACATATGGACGTACCAGATGTAAAATTCTGACCAACGCCACCAAATGTACACTGATCAACCAGAATATTATAATCACCGAGCTACTACGAACAAAATCCGTTCAGGCGATACCAGCAGCACCTGGTGAGGAATGACTGCTAGGCAGACACATGTACAGTGCATGTAGTATCAGTGAGCCTGCTGCCCGTGTGTAGAATGGGGCAAGAGAGTGATCTTTATTAATTGGACCGAGGGCAGATGTGATGGCCCGGAGGCTCGGCACGAGTATTTTGGAAACTGCACGACTTGTCAGGTGGTCGAGGGATGCTGTGGTGAGTGTCTCCAACATGTGGCAAAACAAAGATAAAACCACGTCCAGACGTCGTGGAGTTGGACAGCCATTCCTCATTGCAGATATCGGACGCCGTAGGCGGGGCACTGCCGGAACTAACGTGAGACGTTAATGCTTGGCAGCGCACATGTTTATCTGAATACCCCCAACGATAGGCCTCCGCAGCCGACGAACCGTGCATGTACAAATGTTAACACCACGACTTTGGTAATTATGACTGAAATGGACACTTGACCACCAGCATTTGACGTTTGCGCAGTGGCAGAGCATTGAAACGGCTCATGAATCCCGATACCATCAAGCCGATGCTAGGACCTTCATCCGTTGTCTCCAGGGAAACAGCTCCTTGACACCTGTACTGCGGGACGGAGAGAAGCTATCAGTGGCTTCATTATGCTCTGGGCAACATTCACACGGGTGTCCATGTGTCTAGCGTAGCACATGCAAGGTACAGTAACGGACAAGCATTGTCGTACACTTATTGACGACAATGTATTTCATGACGATTATGTATCCCAACAGCAGTGGCAGTTTTTAGTAAGATAACGTGCCACGTCACAAGGCCAGAAGAGAGATGGAGTGGTTCGAGGAACACAATGGCGACTTCCAGTTGATACGATTACTCCCAAACGCAGCAGATCTGAACGTGGTAGAGCACATCTGAGATGTGATTGAACGTGGCGTCAGAGCTCATCGCTCCCTTTCCGGAATTAACAGGAATTATGTAACATGTCGGTGCACGTACGGTGACAACCTGCCCCCCCTCCTCTTCCCCCAATGGATACCAAAGCCACAGTGTTTCCATGCCACGACGTGTAGTCGCTGTTATCCGTGCCAAGGTGGACATAACGACTATTAGGTAGGTAGTGGTACTGTCCTCGTTGTTCTGTGTATATCGGTACGATAAACGGCATACTCTATAGTGTACGGTTCTATTTATTTATTTATTTAGCGTATGGCATCTGCAGAGTCAAATTGCACATATACTATTAATTAATATAATAAACGAATTACAAATACATTATTAAATGATTGATTGCATACAACAGTATGCGAAAGATTAGGGAGACTGCCACTGCAGCTATTACAAGTCCATATCTAAGTAGGTCACCCACTGAACAGCACGTGGAGTAGCATTCATAATATCCCTCCATTCTCCTTCAAACCTCCTCGCAGGGCATTCGAAGATCAGGTGAGGTATTGTTTGTTCTTCTGCACCACAGTCGCATCGTGGGTCATCAGTGAGTTTCCATTTGAGGAGAATGGCCTTACACCTGCCGTGGTTGGTCTTCACACGATTAAGTCTGCACCAAGTTCTTCTGGGCATTTGCTTTCCTTCCACCGGTACCGAAGGATCAAAATCAGTGATGAGAGGTTGGTGATTATTCAGCGACCAGCATTGTCCCCATTCCCTTGTTATGTCGTACCTTTCTGGGAATTTGAGGACTTCGTCTTCTCATATAGGTTTCCTGGGTTTTAGGCGGGTAGTTGGTAGATGGTCCAATATTTTTCGGATAGGTATATTTTCTTCCATTCTCGGATAGCTGTTTGTTGCCTTCTGAGGGAGGGAGGAGCTATATTGCAAAGGGCATGAAGCCAGGGAAGTGAAGTTGCTTACAGAGTTCCTTAGACGATCCTCATGGTGGTAGTAAGCTGGACATCTATTTTCTTCGTTTGTGTGCTCCCGTACCAGACTGGGGCGCAGTATTCTGCCACCGAGTAAACAAGAGATTCTGCTGCGATGCGGAGGGTGTTGGCTTCAGCTCCCCAGGAGGTTCCAGTCAGCTTTCTTAATATGTTATTTCGAATTTTTATCTTTTGACTGGTTATTTTAGGTGTTTTTTATAGGTTAGTGACTGGTCAAGAGTGATTCCTAGATATTTTGGATGGCTGTTGTGCTTCAATCGCTCATTACAGAATGTTACTTGTAACTCTCGTCTTGCCTCATGATTTTTGTGGTGGAATACGCTTACCTCAGTTTTATTTTGATTTGAGCAGAGCCTCCATTTCCTATAATACTGGTTAAGAAGTTGAAGGTCCGTTGACAGAGTAGCTTCTCCCTCTTCTGTCATTGTCCAGTTTCGACGTGCTGACACAGATTTCCCTTTCATAATGCAGTGCATTATCTTTTCACGGACAAACTTTCAGATGTCATTCTGAATACGAAGCCCACGGTGTAATACAGTTACAGCGCGAAAGATCTATAACAAATATGTGTGAAAAGGCGTCGCGTAGAATTGCTGGTTGGAGGTTCTAGGTGCTCAGTTCCTGTTTGAACTAGGAACATGGGGAGAAAGGTTTTTGGTTTAGCACGGAACAGCGGCCATTTGTATAGCCATTCGAACATCTATCTTACTATAGCCTTGTCATAGTATATTAAGCAAGGTTTCAACGACGATCCGGAACCAGCGATAGGGCAGATAGTGCAATTCGATTATTTCCTGTTGCAAAATAGTTTAATTGGGCTGAACTGAATGCCTTGACCCTCGTTCTGATCTTAGGTGCAAAAACAGTAATCCTTACATTATTCCGTACTGAAACGAGACTGATAAGTTCAAGCTTGGTCCACCGATGTATCAGACCTGGGTGTCAGATATGTTTTATACGTTAGAAAAAAAATCTTGCTTCCTTTGGATTTTACGTGCATAGAACACATCTTCCTGGGATATTTCTGAGGTACACTTTAAACTTGTACGAATCGATTCAACCTCTGCACGAAGGTAGATAAATCAAGGCAAAAAGATGTTGTGTTATTCACTAACCTTTGTACCTCGTCGCGGTGCCATGGTTTAAATTCGTGCTAAATGCAGCACTTAAAATTCGTTCTTACATGAAATGGAAACGCGGAAAATTGTTTTATGTAGATCATTTAAAAGTACATACTTACGATATAACTGAAAACTCGTTTTCAAACACTGAGATTCATTCAGATTTTGTGTGCCAGACATACATTTTTTGTGAATTTTTTCGTGCGCCACTTCTACGTTTCAAATTTGTGCAAATCGGTTCAAACTTTTTAAGGAAGTAGACAAATACACTTAATTAATGGCCGCCCTGTGATTTTTTGAAAGCTTTATCCGTTGTCACGATATAAGCAACATGGTACTAAAGACAGTAAGAAATCCTTTACGGATCAGTTGTCGCCTGGGTCAACGAAAATGTCCTGGGCTGAGTTACGGATGCAGCAGAAAGGAACTGTTTTTTTTATTTATGTGGAAGCTTCAAAGACATTTAATACAATACATCTTCTTTTACGAGTTAACCATACTTCTTCAGCGTAATGATGACTTTAAGCTGCAAAATGCTGGTACACCTTCATCTTGCAATTAGAAGTGGGGATGCATGGATTCTAAATTTTAGTGGAACGTGTGTCACGCTGCACGGCATCACAAATGCCATGTTGGGTGATATGATGGTGTGTGCCATGTTATGTGGCATGACATCACTCACCGTGTTACTTTACTTGACAGAATGCATTATACAGGGTGACTCACCTAACGTTACCGCTGGATATATTTCGTAAACCACATCAAATACTGACGAACCGATTCCACAGACCGAACGTGAGGAGAGGGGCTAGTGTAATTGTTTAATACAAACCATTCAAAAATGCACGGAAGTATGTTTTTTAACACAAACCTACGTTTTTTTTAAAAATGGAACCACGTTAGTTTTGTTAGCACATCTGAACATATAAAGAAATACGTAATCAGTGCCGTTTGTAGATTGTGAAATGTTAATTACATCCGGAGATATTGTAACCTAAATTTGACGCTTGAAACCTCCGACGTTCAGTTGCGTGTTGTAACAAACACGGGCCACGGTCGGCGAGCAGCATCTGCAAGGACATGTTTACGATGACGACAGTGTTTACGGGTGTGGCTGTAGTGCACTGTTGTGGTTTGGTCTAGCTGTCGCAGTGTCCGCATGTAGCGCTTGCTGCTATTGTTATTCTGAATTCGTCTCCGCACGCAGACCAACTGTAGTACACCGTGTTACCAGACGTCTGTGATAGTGTAGTGTTGTAGGAACTGTGACCGTGGTGTATTCGAATTCTGAAAAGGCGGAGATGATACTCATCTATGGCGAGTATCGACGAAATGCAGCTGAAGCCTGCAGCAGGGTGTATGCAGAACGGTACCCGGACAGAGAGCATCCAACGTGCCGCACATTGCAAAACATCTACCGCCAACTGTATGCAACAGGTATGGTCGTAGCACGCAAACGGGTCCGTAACAGGCCCGTCACAGGAGAAGCGGATGCAGTTGGTGTGTTAGCTGCTGTTGCCATGAGCCCACACGTGAGTACACGGGACATTGCGAGAGCCGATTGACTGAGTCAAAGTAGTTTCATGCGCATACTGCATTGTCACCGCTTTCACCCGTTTCATGTGTCGCTACATCAGCAATTACGTGGTGATTACTTTAATCATCGAGTGCAATTCTGTCAATGGGCATTAACAGAGAATGCGTTGCAGCTCTACCTGTTTACCGATGAAGTGGGTTTCACAAACCACGGAGCAGCGAATCTACGGAACATGCATTACTGGTCCGTGGACAATCCTCGCTGGCTCAGACAGGTAGAGCGACAGCGACCGTGGGCTGTAAATGTATGGTGCGGAATAATTGGCGACCACCTCATTGGTCCTCACTTCATTGCAGAGGCCCAAACAGCTGCAACTTACATCGCGTTTCTACAGAATGATCTGCCAACGTTGCTCGAAAATGTCCCACTGGAAATGCGTCGACGTATGTGGTATCAGCATGATGGAGCACCTGCACAATCCGCAATTAACACTAGGCTGACCCTTGACAGGATGTTCGACGGGCGTTTCATAGGACGTGGAAAACGCATAAATTGGCCAGCCCGTTCTCCTGATCTTACACCTCTGGACTTCTTTCTGTGGAATACGTTAAAGGAGAATGTGTACCGTGATGTGCCTACAACCCTAGAGGATATGAAACAACGTATTGTGCCATCCTGCGGCGACATTACACCAGATGTAGAGCGGCGTGTACGACATTCATTACGCCAGAGATTGCAGTTGTGTGCAGCAAATGATGGCCACCACATTGAACATCTATTGGCCTGACATGTCGGGACACACTCTATTCCACTTCCACTACGTAATTGAAAACGGAAATCACGTGTGTATGTGTACCTCACCCCTCACGGTAATGCACATGTGCGTCAGTGAAAAAGACCAATAAAAAGGTGTTAGCATGTGGACGTAATGTGCTGTTCCAGTCCGTTCCGTACCTAAGGTCCATCACCGTTCCCTTAGAATCCCTACGTAATTCGGTGCTCTCCGATACACACGATCGAACAGCGGAGGAGTGGTACTCAAGCGTCAACTTTAGGTTACAATATCTCCGGATGTAATTAACATTTTACAATGCAACAAACGGCACTGATTACGTATTTGTTTATATGTTCAGATGTGCTAACAAAACTAACGGAGTTCCATTTTAAAAAACGTAGGTTTGTGTTACAAAACATACTTCCGTGCATTTTTTTATGGTTTGTATTAACCAATTACACTAGCCCCTCTCCTCACGTTCGGTCTGTGGAATCGATTCGTCAGTATTTGATGTGGTTTACGAAATATATCCAGCGGTAATGTTAGGTGACTCACCCTGTATACTGAAGCATCAAAGAAACTGGTATAGGCAAGCCTATTCAAATAGAGAGATTTTATTTTTTAATCTTATGGGCGTTAACTGCTAAGGTCATCAGTCCCTAAGCTTACACACTACTTAACCTAAATTATCCTAAGGACAAACACACACCCATGCCCGAGGGAGGACTCGAACCTCCGCCGGGAGCAGCCGCACAGTCCATGACTGTAGCCCCCTAGACCGCTCGGCTAATCCCGCGCGGCAAAATAGAGAGATAATGTATAAACAGGCATAATACGGCACAGCGGTCGGGAAAGTCTATATAAGACAACAAGTGTCTGGCACATTTGTTAGATCGGTTACTGCTGCTTCAATGGCAGGTTATCAAAATTTAAGTGAGTTGGAACGTGGTGTTATAGTAGTCACACGAGCGGTGGGACACAGCATCTCTGACGTAGCGATGAAGTATAGATTTTCCCGTACGACTATTTCCTCAGACATGAATTTTATTGAGCATATCTGGGATGCCTTACAACGTGCTGTTCAGGAGGGATCTCTACCGCCCCCCCCCCCCCCAATACTCTCAGGGATTTATGG
Source organism: Schistocerca serialis cubense (assembly GCF_023864345.2). Classification (NCBI taxonomy): domain Eukaryota; kingdom Metazoa; phylum Arthropoda; class Insecta; order Orthoptera; family Acrididae; genus Schistocerca; species Schistocerca serialis. Next base: position 177,769,920 of record NC_064642.1, read on the forward strand.
AAAGCACTACAGGATTCATTGTGCCAGTTCCCTCCAGCACTACTTCAGACGTTAGTCGAGTTCATGCCACATCGTGTTGCAGCACTTCTGCGTGCTCGTGGGAGCCCTACACAATATCAGGCAGGGTTACCAGTTTCTTTGCATCTTCAGTGTATTATACGACGTGGGTGTTAAAGACTGAAAAAGCGCAGATACGTCAAGATGTTTTGATTTAAATGTCTTTGAAGCTGCTAGGTAAGTCGAAAATCTAGTGCCTTTCATTTACATCCATAACTCTGCACAGGAAAAGTTTTCATTCTTGTGCCCTTAGGAGCGGAATGGAATAGGCGTTGCTCCTATGCACTTTTTATGGTTATGCTGAAATGCTAACGATTTGCATATTCCAGCTTATAGTACACGTCATGCCAGTTTGAGGACTGTTGCGGTCCGCCTTCTCGGTGTTGCAATTTTAGTGTCCTACACTGTACTCGCAGTATCGCTTATCGTCCTTAGCGTTGATACAGGAAACCTGGCAGCCACGGATTGCCAGGCGAGATCGATAGCCGGCCGCAGGCTGCGGTTTTGGCGTCCCTGCGGCCGCGACACCTGTTCGGGGAACGACACCCCTCCCTGTACCCGCAGCCTCCTGCTGACTGCATTATGCAACCCGGAGCACGCCCAGGCAGCACCGGCCGCACTGCGCCGCCACAGACGGCCATCAATTATTCGTCGCAGCGAGCGCGCGCGATCTGCGCGCTGCAATATTTAGCGCCGCTCCTGCGCCCTCTGATGGAATGTCAACACGGCAGCGCCAATTATGCCGGAATTTTCGCCGTCGTTGCCTCTCGGGTCACCGCCGGCTTCAGTGTCCCGCCGGCAGACTTGTCACGGGTGGCGCGGCGTTCCGCTGCCGATCGGTTGGGGGCCTGTTTGACAGGCAAGGCAGTGGAGTAGCTTACATACTCGCTCTGACGTAGCTGTTACCTACCAGGTTCTCAACTTAAAGGTCAATGCCCCTCGCTTGAAAAAAAAATTGGGATCCTTGTTTGTGCATGCTTGTGCGTTATGTTGCAGAATCCTGATCTAGGCAAGTGACGCTGTGGACAAAACCCTGTAATGTGAATTACGAAGGCACTTCTGTACGCTAGATGGTTTATTTCCAAATTAAGCTGATTACTACAGGGAACGTTGGTAGTACTCGAAATGTAGCGTTAATGAAGAATGGTAAAATGCAAGTAGACAGTTAAAATATAAAATAAAGAAGTACTGTTAAGTGTGAGGAAATAAATCTACGAAAAGCCGTTACCAGAAGAAAGGATAGATTACTGGATAATGTGCTACTGCATTTAGGAATAATTAACTTGGCGCTGGAGATCGTGAGAGAGGGGAAATTGTAGAGGGCAGAGAATGACTAGAATATGCTGAACAGACTAGATAGAATGTTGGGAGCAATAAATATGAAAAGATTAGTACAAGACAGTAAACGTGTTTTAAAACGTTCTCCGAAGGCATTTGTCCGGGCTGTAGTATGTTATGTGAGACATGGGAGATAAGCAATTCAGACAGGCGTAGAACAGAATTTTTTTTAAAAATCGGTGCTATAGAAGAAAGCTAAAGATGCTGCACATCGCATAACTAATGATGATTTACTAAATCGAATTTGGGTCAAGATAGGAGTATATAAAACATGAAACGTATTCGTAGCTGAGACTGTGGATGATCATTAACTGTATAGTGGAATGAGAATGAAAATTTATGCCGGACCGGGACTCGAACCCTTATTTCCAGTTTTACGCCCTAACTGTTTTCGCTGTCTGTGGACGACTCACGGCCAGACATAAACTTCCAAATGCTGTCGTTCATGCGTCACAACTTGACGGCTGCAGTTGCCGCAGTGCCATCTCCTTGAAGGAACAATGTGTCGAACTTCTTAACAACACGGGCACCGAAATATCGTATTTATCCGCCGACATTCCTTTGTATTAAAATGTCCTCCCTCTGTATGGAAATTACATAATATGTACGAGTGTAGCATGTGGCGCATGAACTACGAAGTATGGAAGTTTGAGTCTGACTGTGCGTCGTGCACGGATAGCCAAAGTGGTTAAGACAGATAGTGGCTCATGTCGAAGCTAACGATGTGTGTCGCTTTGGATCGAAAGAGATTCTCTTTTGTTTCCGGCGGCTAGCTGAAGAGTGAAGACTTCCAGCCTTACTTGCGAGATGAAGGCAAACCTTGCCATTTGTAGCATCGCCGACAGAACCGACTGTGGTCTTTTGGTACAGAGCGTAGTGGAGGGTCTGAATCAGAGGCACAGACGTTTTCTGCGAAGTTTTAGGCTGAAGGTTCATTGACTTGCGCTGTAGGGTGGTGGGTTTCCGGGTTCCACTTAATAGGTTAGTGGTCCACTACGCACAGGAAGCGACTACACGGATAGCGGGGGTCTGCGAAGGGAGCTGGGAGGTTTTTTAGGTTAGAGGGTCTCGGGACACTACGGAAAGGGGGGCAGTCTAAAGGAGTGCGGGACAAACCAGTAAAGTACACATAGAAACAATTAGAATTGTAAATTGTCGTAGCTGTGTTGGAAAAGAACCAGAGCTCCTAGACTAGAGCTATAGGTATGGGAAGCTAACTAAAGCTGGAGATAGCCGAAATTCTTAGAAAGGAACTATGTTCAGAAAGGGGGTAGAGAGTTTATTGCTGTCAGAAGTAGATTACCTTTTAGTGAAATCGAAGCAAATATCTCCTGTGATTTAATATCGGTAGAGATTGTACTTCACAATCGGAATAAATTAATAATTGCTTCCTTTTACCAACTCTCCAGGCTCAAATGATAAAAGTGCTGAACATTTCAAAGAAAACTTGAGTCTCAGTTCAAACAGGTACCCCACTCATACAGTTATAGGTTGTGTTGATTCAATGTATCCTCGATTTGTTGGCGAAAATACGTGGTTAAAGTCGGAGGTATAAAACGTCGTCCGAAATCGTTCTGTACGCGTTCTCAGAAAATTATTTTGAACATTTACTTCATGAACCTACTCGAAGTGAAAATGTTTGCGAAAACATACTTGACAAATGATCCTGAGAAATAGGGAGTATCCTGACAGGTACTGGGATCAGTGATCACAAGGTTGTTGTTGCGAGACTGGATATCGTAACGGATTCAGAAAACATCGTTGTTGGGAAACACAACTGGTACTCTATTCTCATGAAGTAATGGGCACTACTGACTGGGGATGTCAAAGTGATTCCATATTTTCATATTTCCAGTTGGCTTTTTAAAGTAAAAAAGCACACGTAGCCCAATCAGTTATTACGTTATTTTATTCCAAGAAAGCAGAAAATTTGTTTTCAGAGAAATTTGGAAATTTGTGGTAAGGTCTTATGGGACCAAACCGCTGAGGTCATCGGTCGCTAGGCTTACACACTACTTAATCAAACTAACTTACGCTGAGGACGACACACACATCCATGCCCGAAGGAGGACTCGAAAATCCGACGAGGAGAGGCGCTCGGACCGTGACAAGGCGCCTCAGACCGTCCAGCTACCCCGTGCGGCTTGTCGAAAAGGCGACGATGGAATCACTGTCTCATGAAACGCGTTCTTGTGTTGTAAGAACTAACATTGTGGTGGTTGAATGCTAACATTTAATCCTGACTTACGTCAATGAGCTCGCGTACGCTAAACGATAAGTATTTTTCTCTTGTAAAATTGAAGATATCTTTCTTGTCATAACAGGGACCAATCACCTAAACCTGTAACGAAACCTATACAAATCAAGAAATAATGACAGTAATAACCCAATAAACATTAAACATCATTGCAGTATGCGTTGTTTGTTACTTGTGGTCTAGGGGTAGCTTCTCGAACGCTAAACAAAAACGTCCTCCGTCCCAGTTTCGAACTCAGCACTGCTTGAATTTTGATTAAAAATCATGTTCCTCGTTCTGCCAACGACCTTGTCAAACAGGGTGGTAGAGTGGGCGGTTTCAGACCTCTCTCTTGTCCTTGAAGTGGGAAACTGTCCCTAACAGGCGGAAGAAGTAGTAGTGATCAAAGACATGAGATACAGGAGGCAATGCAAATCACTCCATTCATGACATATTATGTGTATTCACAGAACATGTAGCCTGTAATTGAAAAAGTGTTACGATGATCGCTATACTAGCAAAAGATTCCTGATTAGTCCCCATTAGGGTCTCCGTGAAGGGACCGCCAAGGAGCAGGTGACCATGAAAAAGAGATGGAATAATCAACGAAGGGCTAACATTCTACGAGGGGGAACATAGAAATTTGAACGTTGTGGGAGCGCTAGAAAATCTGAAAACGGAAAAGGATCAATGAAGGACTAGTCGGATCAGTGAAGTGAAATGGAAGAAGGGCTAGGATTTCTGGTCAGAAGAATAGAGTGATATGTAGGATACGTTATGATAGGACAGTAAGGCAGAGTGTTAGATACTGTGACTAGTTCAGTAACAGAGTTGTTGTCATCGGATTCGACAGCTAACCTTCGGCGACAATGGTAATCCAGGTATACATGCCAATGTCGCAAGCAGCAGATGAAGTGATACAGGCTAAACCAATGTGGACTTGCATGAAATTTTGTATACGGCCAGTCCTGTGCGAAATCTCCCCTTTAACTCACTCTTGTCGCTGATTTAGTAGCTTCTAAATACACGCAAAATAGAATTATTTCGTCGCATTACCGCCAGGGAAAGAGGTGTTACAGAGGTTAAGAAAATCTAATGTCAGTCGTAAGAAACGGGGCTCAATTCCCTGGCTAGACATCCGAATTAAGATTTCAGTGGTTTCCATAATCGAGTAAACCAAATCTCAGAACGGCTCATTTGCGAAGGAAGTGAATGAGATCTTCCCCAGTATTCCTCCAGACCGCGCTTGTGCACTGTCTCTTGTGATTTGGTCGCTGATGGGAGGTGATAGCCCAATCTTTCTTCCTTCCGTCTTTTCCTTCGTATCTTTAAACTAACGCACTAGACAATTTGTATTTATGAAATACGCTTCCTCCGAAGAAACTAATATGACATACCAGGTCTAGTACATCAACTTACGTCTCAATTTTTCTACAAATTCGTATTAATCTTCCCTAGAGATTCCGCAATGTGACGGCCATAAAGACCAATTTGCCGTAAAAACTAATTTCCGTTGTGCGGAGGTCTATTCGGCTTCGAAAATGCGTTGTTTTTTAAATCAGTTAATACGTGACATTCTTATACGATGCTGATTTTTAATTTTTGTACCAATATTTTTTAATGAATATTCACGCGCCAATCTGAATACATAATAGACTCCAGAGTAAGAAGGAACATGACAGGAAATTCACCGAGAAGTAGGGTAAGCTCCAGAGACACTGATTATTCTTACTGTTAATGCTATAATCTTCTCATTCAAGCCACTCTTTACACATCGAAGTGGCAGTCACTAGTTCGAAACTGGGGTAGGGTGCCAAAGACAGCACGTCCTCCACCTACACCGGCTGGACAATCAACCATACACGAATTTGACGACTCTAGTTTTTACTGCATCTGCTATCTTGCAATGCGAATGGAGAAAAAATTCTTAGGAAATTAATGACTTTACCTTTTACCGCGGCTATTATTATGCTATGTGGATGGAGCAGTAATCCTTAGGGAGAAAATGTGGAAGAGGAAGAGGCGGTAAAGATGCCCTTTGCACCTAAAAGCTGTAAGTCGATTTGAAACTTCATGGCAGATTAAAACTGTGTGGCGGACTCGAACTCAAACCTGTTATCATTATTGGTCGTAGGCAATTGCATTACCAACTGAGCTATATTCACGCACGACCATCGACCCACACTAACTTCTTAACTTTCCCCAGTCATGAGAGACTGTAAGGGTAAATCGTGTGACATGCTTGGATAGTTCAGTTGGGTGAGTAATAGCCGATGGCAAAGGTCCCAGGTTAGAGGCCCAGTCCGGCACTCAGTTTTATTCTGTCAGCAAGTTTCAGATCAACGCACTCCCCGGTGCAGGCTGCAATTTTATTCTGGAAGCTGGAAGCTATAGTTCTTATTAGAACCATAGTGATTTTTTTGGCATTTCTCTGTGCGGTCGTGAAGTATTTAATCTCAACAGCACACACTGCGGTGCGCTGCCTGGGAAACGACGGAATCGTCAGCAGGTAAATATTATTTATTACTTATTGAAATAAGTGTCTGGTGCAATGATTCCCAATCTCTTTCGCCTCGGCAAGTTATTATCAAGCTGCTCGTTCAATTTTTTTGTTTAATGTGACGTCTTTGTGGTACACCATTGTTTCCTGGCGCTATTACAACAAATATATTCCATAGTCTTAACGTACCGTGAGTTTCTGTAGATGCGAGAACTAATCTATCAGATCGTTAAAGCTGTTAAATTGGTCTGACGGTGAGTACTGAATTTTCGTGTCACTTGTTCAGTTCATGTCTATTCCTTCGAGAAAACAAGGATCTGCATTTCTCAAATGAGGCGCTTCATATTGGACCATGTATAAAAATTTATGCCAGATGTAGCGGCCAGTTTGTGTGTATGTGGTGAGGATGGCTGAGATGCTGAGGAGTCTTGCGATGCGCTCCTTATATTGTCCTTTTTTTAAATCGGTCGCAAGAGTGATTCGTTACGCTAGGCCGAACTTTGGCGCAATACATATATTTGTAATTGTTATCTAAATATTCTGATTGCCCTAGAATAAATCACATCTGCAAACACGAGTGAAGTCAATATTTTTGAACACACAGACAAATAAACCTACAATTGATATGAGCCGATAACACAGATAATATCTCATTTTATCAATCTGGCAAACACAATTAGCAAAAGACAATTATCTTGACAGACATCATACAGGAAAGTTCAATATGAGGTAATGTTAAGACTCCTATACAAATTACTGATTCAAATGGCTCTAAGCACTAGGGGGCAAAACATCTAAAGTCATCAGTACCCTAGACTAAGAATTACACTACTGGCCCTTAAAATTGCTACACCCTGAAAATGAATTTCTACAGACGTGAAATTTAACCTACAAGATAAGATGCTGTGATATGCAAATAATTAGCTTTTCAGAGCATTCACACAAGGTTGGTGCCGGTGGCGACACCTACAACGTGCTGACATGAGGAAAGTTTCCAACCGATTTCTCATACACAAATTGCCGTTGACCGGTGTTCGCTGGTGGAACGTCGTTGTGATGCCTCGTGTAAGGAGGAGAAATGCGTACCATCACGTTTCCGACTTTGATAAAGGTCGGATTGTAGCCTGTCGCAATTGCGGTTTATCGTATCGCGATACTGCTGCTCGCGTTGGTCGAGATCCAGTGACTGTTAGCAGAATATGGAATCGGTGGGTACAGGAGGGTAATACGGAACGTCGTGCTGGATCCCAACGGCCTCGTATCACTAGTAGTCGAGATGACAGGCATCTCATCCGCATGGCTGTAATGGATCGTGCAGCCACGTCTCGATCCCTGAGTCAACAGATGGGGACGTTTGCAAGACAACAACGATCTGCACGAACCGTTCGACGACGTTTGCAGCAGCATGGACTATCAGCTCGGAGACCATGGCTGCGGTTACCCTTGACGCTGCATCACAGACAGGAGCGCCTGCGATGGTGTACTTAACGACGAGCCTGGGTGCACGAATGGAAAAACGTCACTTTTTTCGGATGAATCCAGGTTCTCTTTACAGCATGATCATGGTCGCATCCGAAATTGGTGACTTCGCGGTGAACGCACATTGGAAGCTTTATTCGTCATTGCCATACTGGCGTATCACCCGGCGTGATGGTATGGGGTTCCATTGGTTACACGTCTCGGTCACCACTTGTTCGCATTGACGGCGCATTGAACACTGGACTTTACATTTCAGATGTGTTACGATCCGTGGCTCTACCCTTCATTCGGTCCCTGCGAAACCCTACATTTCAGCAGGATAATGCACGACCGCATGTTGCAGGTCCTGTACGGGCCTTTCTGGATACAGAATATTCGACTGCTGCCCTGGCCAGCACATTCTCCAGATCTCTCACCAATTGAAAACGTCTGGTCAATGGTGGCCGAGCAATTGGCTTGTTACAATATGCCTGTCACTACTCTTGATGAACTGTGGTATCGTGTTGAAGCTGCGTGGGCAGCTGTACGTGTACACGTCATCAAAGCTCTGTTTGACTTAATGCCCAGGCGTATCAAGGCCGTTATTACGGCCAGAGGTGGTTGTTCTGGGTTCTGATTTCTCACGATCTATGCACCCAAATTGCGTGAAAATGTAGTCACATGTCAGCTCTAGTATAATATATTTGTCCAATGAATACCCGTTTATCATCTGCATTTCTTCTTGGTGTAGCAATTTTAATGGCCAGTAGTGTACTTAAAACCTCACTAACCTAAGGACATCACACACATCCATGCACGAGGCAGGATTCAAACCTGCGACCGTAGCAGCAGCTCGATTCTGGACTGAAGCGCGTAGAACGGCTCGGTCGCAGCGACCTTCGGAATTATTGGTTATAGTGATTGTTATAGCTGTGCATCCAAACGTAAAGTGTGAAATAACCTTGGAAAACTGTTTAATTACATTTTCGGACATCAGTGGCTGCTCTCAACAGCTATTCGTAAAGAGGACTCTGATAAATTAATGAGAACGCTCTTCCCTTTGTGGTGGGACAGTACCGTTTGTCGCTTATTTTTAGACGTGAGACTGGTAACACGATCACTATTTCAGTAGTGCTAAAACAAAGGGACAATAATTGCTATTGTAGAATTTTAATGTTGCATTTATACTATATTGATTGTCGATGTCCCCGTTAAGCAAGCGGCTCGCCTTAAAAATGACTAGTAACAGTTAATTCTGCTTCATAATTTAGTATAATAGATACGTACTTACACTCTAGATATGGTGATTTGAACAGAAGAGCACTATAATAAACGAAATAACTATTTCAGGAGAATATTCGTATCTTCCAAGGACCAATGGAAGAGGCGTATTTTGTTTGACTTGGGATTCAGTTGATATTTCACAAAGGGCAGAGCCCTTTCCAGTGCAACGAGTTCAAATAAGAAACAATAGCTACACAAAGAGAAAAGTTGACAGAAGGTATATGAAAGTCACAAGCTATAGTTTCTTGAGAAATGTGAAACAATATATTTTGTGTATATTAAGGTAATCCAGCAGAATTAATAAGTGATGTAACTAATCTAACGAGAACGATGTTGGAACAGTCCTCTGAAACTTGCAGCTTAGTGAAATTCTTGCTGAAAACGAAAACGAATTTCATACTTTTCAACCAGCATCTTAGCCAAGTACAATATTGACAGTGACTTCATGCCACATTCACGATCAGTATATGAAACTTCTGCTATCAGGGCAACAGGAACTTAGAAATGCCTTTTTAAATAATTTCTTAGAAACGTGGTCCATAGCCTGCATAAAAGTTTAGGTAATACGGTTTTTGTTTGTTTGGCCACAGTTATTAGTCGAATTTCTATTCATGTAAACTACTCGACTGATTTTCAAGTGAAAATAGACGTAGAGCTTCATAACAACTGACTGAGTTGACTTTTCTTCCATTAATTAGACCGAAATAAAAACGACATCACGTGGTTATATTAAAAGTACACTACCGTACCTTCTCACACTAGAGAGCAGCAATTGTTTGAGCTCCACAGTGGCCGACCATTGTGAGTGTGCACAGTGATGCAGGGAGTCGGCCACAGAGTAATAGCGCCGGCTTCTGAAATATTCATATTCTCGGGGCAGCAGCCACGTCAGTCGATAGCATCATTTTGCGCCAATAAGAACAGTGCTTGTTCAGAAGCTTCGATGAGAGCTCTGCTTCCGTAGATAACGTGTCAAAGCGACCGCGGAAACTTCAGACAAGGTTTGGAATACGCGTGTTTTTCACGCTTGGAAATAAAAATACATTTTTTATCTCAAGTTCTTGCAGATGTCTCTCTCTCTCTCTCTCTCCCCCCCCCCCCCCCCCCTGCATGACTTCTTTATACAGACTATAATAGCGGACATATATAAAAGTACTATGGTATGAACCACCATATATATATATATGGTGGTTCATAATATATATATATATATATATATATATATATATATATATATATATATATATGTCAAATTAAACGCCTTTCAGCAATCAGTTTTCAACCTTATTTTATTGAGCAACCAGATTCAGCGTTTTAGTATGCCGTCTTCAGGCATAATCTACCTCGCTTGTCATCAAAAGAGGGGCCAGCAATACTGGTATTCATAGATATTTATTGCAGCGACAATTTCAACCATCACTTCATGGTAGTATCAGTAACTTTGTTGAGAGCGAATTGGAAGGCGCGAATGCCGTTAAACACGCGCCACAGCAGCAGCAAGAAAGACTTGGACACTTGGCAACATGCTGTGGTTAGGTTAACGTATCTTGAATGAGGTCGCGTACTAAAATGAGAACTATAGCAAAAAGCGAGTACGAATGTGCTCTTAATATTGTGAAAAGACTCAGTATACAGGTGAGCAGTGTTAACCGTCTCTTAGTTTTGTTTTATAAAGTGAAAAGCCTGTACATAATGCATTGCGAAGTGTGATCGCGTACTATCATTGTTTTGTTTCAACGGAAGGCGACAAAATACGAGGGCAGAGGGCTTTTGGAGATTGTTTCTGGTCTCAAAATAATATTCACTTGCATTTAATGAATGAATCTTAAGCATGACTGCAGCAGCCACTATGCAAACGTACGCGTTGATATGCATCCATTAAATAATATATGGAATGAAAAACAGCCACCAGTTGCGGAAGGTAGTAGTCACAAACTCTTGACCTAGGTTTAAACCTATGTAATGGGCCTTCTTCAGAAATCTTATTACATCTAGATTGGTGTGACGTCCATGTTACGTCGTTAGTGAACAGTCTCGTAATTGTCACTGGTTTAATTGATGACAGATGATGTAAATATATCGAAAATGAAATTTAACTACGGTGTGCCAGTAGTTTGACAGGTCCACTCTTACGATTTAAGAATGGAACGGCCAAACTACTGTCACACCGTAATTAACATTTTACATGCAGTATTCGCGTCACTTCGTTCTAAACGTAATAAGTCTTCTGAAGAAGGTCCATTTAAATGGGTTAAAACCTACGTCAAGACTTTGTGATTCCTACCTTCCGCAACTTGCGACTGTTATTTTATTCCATATATTATTTGATGGTTGTGTATCAACACGTACGTCAAGAAGAAATTTTATGCTCGTGCTACTACATGAAGAGGAATAAGAGGTAAATAACAAGTAATCATCATCTTCTGAAGATACATAAGATATAGCACGAGCACTACTTGAAGCTGTACTTCAAAAATACCACGAGCACGAATAAGGGATTATTCAGTCGGGAATCGAAACCGGGCCCTTAGGATTGACATTCTGTCGCGCGCGCTGACCACTCAGCTACCGGGTGCGGACGCCCCCCCCCCCCCCCCCCCATTCTATCTCTAACTACCACACAATGCTCTGCTCCAAACGGGCGTTCTCAGAAATTTCTCCTTCAGATTAAAGCTTTTTATGTCCTCCTTACTTCATCCGTAATCTGTTATTTTGCTTCCAAGGCAGCAGAATTCCGTTACTTCATTTAATTCGTCATCACCAACTTTGATGTCAAATTTCTCACTATCCTGATTTCTGCTACATCTCACTGCCTTTGTCTTTTTTCATGTCCACTTTCAATCGATATCCAGTACTCATTAGACTGTTCGTTCCAGTTAACCGATCTTAACCTTCACGGAGGATATGAATGTCATAAATGAATCCTATCTCTGATATACCTTCCTGTCTTGAAGCTTTCTTATTGCTTCTTCGATTAATACACTACTGGAAATGGAAAAAAGAACACACTGACACAGGTGTGTCAGACCCACCATACTTGCTCCGGACACTGCGAGAGGGCTGTACAAGCAATGATCACACGCACGGCACAGCGGACACACCAGGAACCGCGGTGTTGGCCGTCGAATGGCGCTAGCTGCGCAGCATTTGTGCACCGCCGCCGTCAGTGTCAGCCAGTTTGCCGTGGCATACGGAGCTCCATCGCAGTCTTTAACACTGGTAGCATGCCGCGACAGCGTGGACGTGAACCGTATGTGCAGTTGACGGACTTTGAGCGAGGGCGTATAGTGGGCAGGCGGGAGGCCGGGTGGACGTACCGCCGAATTGCTCAACACGTGGGGCGTGAGGTCTCCACAGTACATCGGTGTTGTCGCCAGTGGTCGGCGGAAGGTGCACGTGCCCGTCGACCTGGGACCGGACCGCAGCGACGCACGGATGCACGCCAAGACCGTAGGATCCTACGCAGTGCCGTAGGGGACCACACCGCCACTTCCCAGCAAATTAGGGACACTGTTGCTCCTGGGGTATCGGCGAGGACCATTCGCAACCGTCTCCATGAAACTGGGCTACGGTCCCGCACACCGTTAGGCCGTCTTCCGCTCACGCCCCAACATCGTGCAGCCCGCCTCCAGTGGTGTCGCGACAGGCGTGAATGGAGGAACGAATGGAGACGTGTCGTCTACAGCGATGAGAGTCGCTTCTGCCTTGGTGCCAATGATGGTCGTATGCGTGTTTGGCGCCGTGCAGGTGAGCGCCACAATCAGGACTGCACACGACCGAGGCACACGGGGCCAACACCCGGCATCATGGTGTGGGGAGCGATCTCCTACACTGGCCGTACACCACTGGTGATCGTCGAGGGGACACTGAATAGTGCACGGTACATCCAAACCGTCATCGAACCCATCGTTCTACCATTCCTAGACCGGCAAGGGAACTTGCAGTTCCAACAGGACAATGCACGACCGCATGTATCCCGTGCCACCCAACGTGCTCTAGAAGGTGTAAGTCAACTACCCTGGCCAGCAAGATCTCCGGATCTGTCCCCCATTGAGCATGTTTGGGACTGGATGAAGCGTCGTCTCACGCGGTCTGCACGTCCAGCACGATCGCTGGTCCAACTGAGGCGCCAGGTGGAAATGGCATGGCAAGCCGTTCCACAGGACTACATCCAGCATCTCTACGATCGTCTCCATGGGAGAAAGCAGCCTGCATTGCTGCGAAAGGTGGATATACACTGTACTAGTGCCGACATTGTGCATGCTCTTTTGCCTGTGTCTATGTGCCTGTGGTTCTGTCAGTGTGATTATGTGATGTATCTGACCCCAGGAATGTGTTAATAAAGTTTCCCTTTCCTGGGACAATGAATTCACGGTGTTCTTATTTCAATTTCCAGGAGTGTAGATTGAACACTAGGGGTGAAAGACTGCGTCCCTGCCTTAGAGCCATTTTAATCAGAACTCTTGCTCTTCCAGTATTATTGTTCCCTCTTGGCTCTTGCGAATATTGTATTTAGTACCCGTTTTCCCTACAGAGTACTCCTATTTTTCTCAATATTTCGAACGTCTTGCACCATTTTACATCGTAGAACGCTTTTTATAGGTGGATAGATCTTATGAACGCGTCTTGATTTTTCTTAAGCCTTGGTTCCGTTATCGGGAAGAACTTGAGAACAGTCTCTCTTATGCATCTCCCTTTCCTAAAGCCAAACTGACCGACATATGACTGATACTCAACTTTATTTTCCATCCTTCTGCATATGATTTTTGTTGACAGCTTGTATGCATAAGGTCTTAAGCTGACAGTCCAGACGTTTTGCGTTAATCTGCCATTGGTATCTTCGGAATTGATGGGATCACACCTTTTCTATTATGAGACCCATAGATCCCACCCTTAAACTTGAACAGTTGTTCGGACATCACTTGCTGGGATCACACCTTTTCTATTATGAGGCCCATGGATTCCACCCTTAAACTTGAACAGTCGTTCGGACATCACTTCTACCAATGATTTTAGAAATTCCGTTGAATAGTTACCTGACGAATAAATAAATTTCTGAATTATGCTGCATAAGAAGGATTTGAAGTCTAAATATACAGAGAAATGCGAACTGCCGACCGACTGCAATGTTCCACTCTCTCTGTTACCGTGTCGTCGTCCGGCCCCGGTAGCTGAGTGGTCAGCGTGACGGAATGTCGATCCTAAGGTCCCGGGTTCGATTCCCGGCTGTGTCGGAGATTTTCTCCGCTCAGGGACTGGGTGTTGTGTGTCCCCATCGGCGCGCAGGTCGCCTACGTGGCGTCAACTCGAAAGGCCTGCACCAGGCGAACGGTCTACCCGACGGGAGGCCCTAGCCACACGACATTTCATTTCATTACCGTGTCGTCATGCGAAGGCGACCGGAATCCTCGCTCCCTTTGGGATATGCAGCCCATGAGACAAATTACGTGACATTCTGCTATTCATATTTACTCGTATCGATAATGTTGTACTTCCGTTTAGTCTCTATGCCGCTATATGATTAAATCCAGCATAAATAAAGATCGCCAGCCTACATTTAAGTAGTCTAATTGTGTTAAACTCGTCGGTGCACACAAAGAATCACATATTTTCCTGTAACTATACGACAATAATCAAAATTATTCCGATATCGAAACACGGACTGGAAAATGTACACCGCGAACTTCATACGCCGTTTCCATCTCGTTCGCTATTATATTTTCCCACCAATCGCCACCAAGTAGGAACAGTATAAGTAATTAGATAAGAATTCACACAAAAACACCACTCTTCGTATGAGTAAAAGGAATGCCATTCCCCCACATGGAAACGTTCTTAATCTGAAATGGTTTAAGCTGTACATACTGGATGAACACATTTTTCGATAAATCGCTCCTTATTTGATACTCTCAACACAAAATATCTCGTTCACCCATTCCTCCCTCCCAAAGATCCTCCTCTACCACCCCAACACCTCCACCTCCCAAGGTTCACACATTGCCTCCAGTAAATGAAGGCCCATCGGCTGACATTTTGATTTCTTCAGCTGCTCAAAATCCAAACGTGTCTTAACCTTGACTTTTTAGGCCAGTGTGCCTCAGGGACACAAATGCCATCACTTTTCATTGCCTATTTCCTACTTCTGTGATAGCACTCTTCTCCAAAGTAGCGCTTCCTCATTGGAATATTCACAAGTTTATTTACAACATGAATTGAAAAAGACCGTAACAACGGTATGAGTTGGAGACAACATTGTTGTTACAGTCTGTAGAAACAGGTTGACTGATGTTGACCACTGATGGGATCATGTATATGACTAGAGTTAATCCCTTCAGCGTTAGTTAAGGCCTGGAAATTGTGTATTGAATCACCGAAACTGATATCTAGGTAATAAATAACATCGAAAGGACGGCTACCGGTGTTCCATTCTACTACATAATTTTGTTAGCTGGTTGTGAGCTACACAGTCTAAGGCCTTAGTCGAAGAATACAAAACGTTGTGAAATATATTAAAAGTATTGTCGGTGTGATAATGCTCTGTGAGTGCGACTTCGAAATTCACTATGCTTTTGAACACCCTACTGCACACCGTCGTCAGTAGAATCCTTCTGGACGAAGAATATTCGCTACCCGTTACGGAGAAGTAAAAAGACGTGGGAGTTTCGACAAAGGCATTTTCTATGAAGTTGTCAGTGGTAATGTAAATATGAATTTGTCATTTAATGAGTTCATAGAATTCGTGGTCTTAAGGAGATAGACACCCCTGTTACATAAACCAGGAGCCGCAAATAGACATAAAGATATTTTAGCTCGACCAGGTCGAATGTCTCTAGACTAAGGACTTCACATTGCCAACAACCAAGTTGGATATGATAACACAGGTGACAAAGGGACAGCGACTACTGAAATATATTTGGTAAATTGTTATCGAGACTACAGGAAAACCAACTGACGTCTAACGAACCACATTGAAAGAGAGTGTGGAACATCCAGTAACTGTGGCTGTAATTGTAGGTTGCACCATCTCACATAAAGAAATGCCTATCTTATGTACTTCGGCTCATTAAATACGTTATTAAACGTAGGAAGATTCAGAAGAGGAGCGATTATGAGTTTGCTGCTGCTACACCATCGAATTTCCTCACTCTCGCTGATGCTGAGCTTACGAAGTTCGTAGTGTGATATTCTGCTCTCATGCAGATAATTGGTACAATAATTTCTATAGAGCGCGTCAGGTGTTGATCACCAACAGCCGCAAAGTAATCAGATCGCCCAGAACAGCTGTTCCTAGTATCCAGATTACATCCGCCCGCTGCTGCATTATCTACAAGCACTTGCCACTGCGTATTGTACAGACTGCTGCATCAGAACTGAGGAGAGGGAAACCTTGTTTTTAGCCTTCCTTGGTTACAAGTTCGTTCTTGAGTGTTAGGACAAGAAACTGTGAGAGCTTTTCTTCAACCATTGTAAAATATCAGCAGTTTCCAGTAGGGAACTGTCAATTATACGACAAAATCTAACTTTTAAAAAAATTAGATAATTTTGTTGTTGCCCTTCTAACCATCAGAAAAGGAAATTTACTAGACCTACTTTCCGTAAAAATAAAAGAAAAAATATTGTAGTGTACAGTATTTGAAATCAATATAACCACGCCATGCTCCATACGGAAAATTTTACAGTGTAGGAACATCGTTAACGGGTACGAAACAGTAGAAACAGTAGCGGGTGATGTTCATTACTGTTTTGAACATGTAGGTAATAAAATCTTTTCTGTCATCTCAGACATGAACGGCATGTGGTAGTATTAATTGTTATTTTATAATTTGATTCCAGTGTTATGTGCTAATCACCGAGATAATTTACCATTCGCACTCTATGTAACGGCTTTACTGTAATTCTGGATGGTACGTTAATTTGGCAGATAAACGATGAAACATATGATCAGTCCTTTTATCACTGTTGAAATAAAAGTAAAACTTGCGACGTTTTGCCAGTTATCCATAGCTTTGTTTCATTAGACCAAATTCAGAAATCTGCCGTCCAACGATAAGCCCAAGCGACTGTAAAAAAAAGCGCAAGTGCCTCCTGTGTATAACGAAGGCAAAAGAGCTGACCCGTTCAATAACAGACGAATATTCTTGCAATGTGGTAGGGAGATGGTTTTAGTGGAAGGATGCTGGGCCGCAACTTTATTAACATATTTATTAAAATCACAAACCAGTTTATTAAAACACAGAAAATGACGCATAGCGATGTGAGTAGCTACCCCCGGAATTATTACATTAATTTTCAACACAACTGTTGAGAGATATTCACAACTTTCAGCAATGACTAAATAAAATTTTTTTAAAATTATTTTTTGAGAACAACATTATGTTAAAAAAGTCGATAGGTGTGTAACACAGACTTCTAATCAGATTACAAGTCCACAAAATTAACCTGCATATTCCACATTACAAGGTCCAAAAACCTATTGAAAATAGTTTGCAGGTTATTAACATCAGCCATCCACTATCACGTGATTGTCTGCAGGTAATTAGAAAGAGAAAAAATGGTTCAAATGGCTCTAAGCACTATGGGGCATAACGTATGAGGTCATCAGTCCCTTAGACCTAGAACTACTTAAATCTAACTAGCCTAAGGACATCACACACATCCTCGTCCGAGGCAGGATTCTAACCTGCGACCGTACTAGCCGCGTGGTTCCGAACTGAGGCGCCCAATTAGAAGGAAGAACACTGGTTCCAAGCAGGTAGAATAACCTGACAACTTTAAATTCAAAGTATGATACAAGTAGGATTAGCAGAGCCAAGCAATTTCTCTTTCTTCATTGAAGTGTGGATTGCTATCGACACTAGAGACATAGACACTTTTAGTAAATTTTTTTCTTGATGCAATAATTTACCAGCAGCCGTATGTGTTGTAGAAAATTATTTTATGAACTTCTTATATGCTACCAGTTACGGCATTACATTTATGCCATCTTCAGGCCCCACAATCCATAATGGATCAACAAAGACTTTTAGTAAAGGTATTTATCGTACTCAGGCCTCTTTAGCTGGATCCACAACGTAAAAGAACAGATACATCAAGATACACAGTAACATACGAACCACTAATTAACAATTTGTATTTACAACACTAATACACAATTTAAATATATTTGAAAAATTCGGATGTTGCGCATATAGTAGCTGATTCCCAAATAAACAATAAATTTTAATTATAAGTGCGGATAAACTTAGTCCAACAGCTCGAGCACCACTACTTTAATCACACACATTTACAGAAACGTAAATTGGGTGAGATCATTTAATGTATTCGTGAATGAAGATGTTTAGATGTTACGATGGATAACCAGAATGGCGAGTTACAATTGCTACTGCACGACAAAGCATAATCATACACACGCTAATCGGACGCTCACCATTATATTTTCAGATCGAAGCGTAAGTTGAAAACCGCTCGACCAAGAGCTGCTAGCACATAGGTGTTATGACGAGTTCGCTAAGAATCAGGAACCAACGGATGATATTCACCAGATCCCCCTATACCAAGTTCTTGAAACTGGCGGACGAGAACCCAATGCAACATCACAGTGGACAAAGGCTTCTTCCAAATTCAGATGCCGAGAACAAATCTGGTTCAAATGGCTCTGAGCACTATGGGACTTAACATCTATGGTCATCAGTCCCCTAGAACTTAGAACTACTTAAACCTAACTAACCTAAGGACAGCACACAACACCCAGCCATCACGAGGCAGAGAAAATCTCTGACCCCGCCGGGAATCGAACCCGGGTGTGGGAAGCGAGAATGCTACCGCACGACCACGAGATGCGGGCCAACAAATCTGGTTCCGTGCATCGCGCAGAGACTGATTTTTATTTAATACGAGAAATCTTCACAGCCCCAACCTACACTCAGTCCCACCGAACTCACAGTGACCAAAGACGCAAATTTTAGCAGCGGGCCAAGGATAATGCTGGCCACGACGTCACGGAGTTTACTCCAGCCGCTGTCAGACACACCGCAAAACCGCCCATCACTTCGGCAGCGCCTCCTGGTAGTGACCGCACTTAAATGCCCGGGTAGAAGACAGTGTTTACGGAGAATTCATTCTATTCTCCGCAGCTGAATGGTACATAGGGTTGTCATCTTCTCTGACAGGGATAGTCTCAACCAAGAACTTGAACATCTGAGGACGGTGTTCCAAAAGAATGGCTACAACACGTGGCTGTTTCGGACAGCCCTATAAATCTGCAGACTACAGAACTCCGTTGTCAACCAGATACCCGCCTATGTAGCAAGACATGTAGTGTGTTCAGAACTACAATGGCATACTTCGAGAGGATGTAGAAGGTGTCTTGAGGAACAGAATGAGGATAGGAACCAAAGACGCTTACAGCGCGTCGATGTTACAGGCGCTGGCGCATTTACTTATAGAGAATGTATATATAAGGTGATTACATGATGATGTTACAAACTTGCAGCGGATGACGAAACAGGACAAATGTTTAAATTTAAGAACAGGAACCCTAGTCCGGAATCGAACGAGTTTAATGCTATAAGCGAAAGCCGTTCGGATCCCTCCTTCACTGGAATACATGTACCAGTACTGTTATTGCTACGATTGTAAGGCAGGCAACAATCAGTGTGGGTAATATAGACCAAAGCAAGAGAAAAACTTCCAATAAACATGGGCTCTAAAATGCGTTCATGAGGAGCTATTTGCACTTTTTCATCTTCACTAATGTCAAACATATTTCCTCTATTGATCACGATCTCATAGCTTCTAAGATATTCGTTTTAGAGGAGATATTGCTGAACATTTTTTCCTCGTTTTCGTTCATACTACCACCTCTGAAAGCTGCCTCCCGAATAATCTTAGCAACAACAGTACCGGTACATGCATTCCACACCCAGAGGTATCAGAACGCTTTCGCTTATAACTTTGGACTCTTTCTGCATCTACATCTACGTGATTACTCTGCTTTTCACAATAAAGTGCTGGGAGAGTGTTTAATGAACCACCTTCAAGCCGTCTCACTACCGTTCCACTCTCGAACGGCACGCGGGAAGAACGAGCACTGAAATTTTTCTGTGCGAGCCCTGATTTCTCTTATTTTATCGTGATGATCATTTCTCCCCATGTATGTGGGTGCCAACAGAATGTTATTTCAATCGGAGGAGAAAACTGGTGATTGAAATTTCATGAGAAGATCCCGTCGCAATGAAAAACGCCATTGTTTTCATGATTGCCACTCCAATTCACGTATCATGTCTGTGACACTATCTCCCCTATTTCGCGACAAGACAAAACGTGCTACCCTTCTTTATACTTTCCCGATGTCATCCGTCAGTCCCACCTGATGCGGATCTCTCACCGCACAGTAATACCCCAGAATATGGCGGACAAGCGTGCTGTAAGCAGTCTCCTCAAGGTACTATTTCGCTGCAACTGCCGGCCGTAGCGGCCGGCAGTGACTGCGTGACATTGACTACTGCTCTTAGGCAAAGCAACGGAACATATGTCGTTGTAACTGCTCGGCAGTCAGCGGTCCTGGCGTCATCGCGACTGCCGCGTCTCGGTCGCTGCAGAAGCAGTCAAGCAGTTGGGCCGCGACAGCCAGGTGTGTGACGACTGCAGAAATCAACGACGCGCTATGTCGGAGAAAGGTTTCCACGATGACGACGACGAACAGTTAGTGAAGTATGTGAGCAGATACTCTCATGATAATACGCATACAGATTTCACAAACGTGATGGCAAAGGATAAGTTGTGGACGAAGACAGGAGAAGCAATGAAAAAAGATGGTAAGTGTTTTGCATATACACATTCATTTATTTATGTTTTTTTCCTACTGTGACAAATTTTATAATATGAGGGCTACAACAATGCTTCCATTCTTTCTGTCACTAAACGATTACAATAGTCGTTACGAGTAGTAACAGAACCTTAGTTCTTTTCCAGGTTCTAATCATTGATTTGTAGTTTCACAGAAGTAATTCTTAAATGTATCTCGTACCTGAAACCCTTCAGCTTGGTAGAATCCCCCTGTTCGGGGCAGGGGAATAATGTTCTGTGGTAAACTCACGTCATGGTCAAGTTCATATAAAGGTCGTCCTCCTTTTTCTAAATAGGCTTCCCTGATGAGATTGTGTAGACAGCAACAAGCTGTAACGAGTTTATCACATGTGTTAGTTTGCAGATTCAGATTTGTGTAGAACACTCGAAATACCTGACACAAAAGTCCAAAAGCGTTTTCAGAAACTCAGCCCGCTCGTGACAATTTATAGTTGAAGGTCACTTTTGATTTATCTTGCTGGGCAGACGAGCGAGTGTAAGGCTTGAGAATATGCTTTCGGAAGCGGAATGCCTCGTCGCCTACTATAACAAATGGCATCTTGATGTCAGTTAATGGAAGCTCTTCATCTGCTGGAAACACGTCTCCTTTCATGATCATTTTCCCCATTGCCGACTTATTAAATATGCCACTGTCTCCTTCCTTCCCATATGAACCTACGTCTATCGCAACGAATTTACAGTTCACATCAAGCAATGCCAAAAATACTATGGAGAAGTACCCTTTGTAATTCCAGAAAAGGGAACCACTTTTTCCAGGACACCGTATCCTTATATGTTTCCCATCAATCGCAGCACAGCAGTAAGGGAAACCCCAAAGAGTGTAGAATTCTTTCGCACCTTTCATGAAAGATTCTCGAGATGGAGGAGGCAGGAGGATAGGTACCAAGTGTTGGCACATAGCTTCTACTGTTTCACGAACTATGATGCTCACGTAGCTTGATGATATCCGGAAACCATATCCAAGTCACACAAAACTCTCCCCTGTAGCTATAAACCTGTAACACAAACCATAATTATTATTAATACATGAAACATAAATGTATTGTCCTAATTACACAGCTAAACAAATATCGTTCCGTTTTAGGTAACCGGTGTAAGAAGAGACGGAAAGGCATCAGAGATAACTACTGGAAAACAGTTCGAAAAGAACAACTGCAAACAGGTTCTGCAGCACCAAGTTCAACAACAAAATTGGCGTTGTTCAACAGACTAGGCTTTTTGAGAGCTGTAGGAAAGGAGCGGTCGTCTTTTTGCAGTGTTCCGCTAAAGGAGCCAATAAGTGTTGAAGGACTGCTATCAGATGAATGACAAAATGCCAATGAAACAGGGCCTGACACTCCACAAGCCATTGATTCCTTGTCCTCTGCCAACTCTTCCATCTCAGCTCGCAGATCGAGGAAAACACACTGGGATGCAATCAACCAAAGGGGCCAACAACGATTGGAATTGCTGTAGCGCTTGGCTAATAATCGGGACCCGGAAGATGATGTGGGGCTGCTCATGAGGAGCATCGCAGCGTCCATTAGTAAACTACCGCGTCACCTCATTAATAAAGCGAAAATTGAAATTTTAAGCTAAGAACGAACTTCATCGGTTGGAGACGATACGTACACTTTCACCCCATTAACAAACGTCGAACCACAAGTAGGTGATACTACTTTTGAAAATAATTACTAATGATAATGTAAACTCAGTGT
Source organism: Schistocerca serialis cubense (assembly GCF_023864345.2). Taxonomy (NCBI): domain Eukaryota; kingdom Metazoa; phylum Arthropoda; class Insecta; order Orthoptera; family Acrididae; genus Schistocerca; species Schistocerca serialis. The sequence continues at coordinate 177,792,358 of NC_064642.1, forward strand.
AAAGATAATGTAAACATAAACAACAAACTGTACAGGCCCTGAGTCGTTTCCAAATAAACTTATTAATTTAATATGGCTCTGAGCACTATGGGACTTAACATCTGTGGTCATCAGTCCCCTAGAACTTAGAACTACTTAAACCTAACTAACCTAGGGACATCACATACATCCATGCCCGAGGCGGGATTCGAACCTGCGACAGTAGCGGTCACGCGGTTCCAGACTGAAGCGCCTAGAAACGCACGGCCACACCGGCCGGCTATTATTTTAATAGAAATTTATGTTATTTCATAGAGATACAAAATTATCCATGTTAAATCATTGTTGATGAATACGTATGCTTTTATACAGCTACTCACCGTAAAGTCACTGCATTTTCTTCGTCGGCTTCTATTGGAGTTTGCACTGCACTGGTAGCTGTTCCTGCTATATCTTCTCTCACCAGACTTAAAACAAAATCGAACTGAGATGGGTTAAGTCTAAAGAAATTTCTGAACCTCTCTTCATCGTTTCGCAAGTGATCGATTACTAAGTTACCATAAATTCCTTCACTTTTCCCTGTTTGGAAAATGCTGTGGGGACAAGATCTTGTAAGCATTGCAATAATTTCCTCTTCTTCTTCCCCGTCCACCAAAAAACCTAGAATGGTATTAGCATCCATGTTGCGAACTCGCGTGTGTGTTCGTTTCACAGAGGTAACTACTCACTGAGTGGCGTGGCCGCTGCGGTCAGCAGTCTCAACGAAATACACAGTCAGTGACGGTCGGCAGTTACTGCCCGCCGTACCTTTAGTAGACCTGTTGCACCTTCTAAGTGTTCTGCCAGTGAATCGTAGTCTTTGGTTTGCTCTACCCACGATATCATCTACGTGATCGTCCCAATTTAGATTATTTGTAATTGTAATCCCGTAGTATTTAGTTGATTTTACAGCCTTCAGATTTGTGTGACTTATTGCGTAAACGAAATTTAGCTGATTTCTTTTAGTACCCATATGAATAACTTCACACTTTTCCTTATTCAGGGTCAATTGCCACTTTTCGCATCATACAGATATCTTATCTAAATAAATTTGCTAGTAGTTTTGATCATCTGATGACTTTAAAAGACAGTAAATGACAGCATTAGCTTCAAACAACGGCTACTCAGATTGTCTCCAATGTCGTTAATATAGGTCAGGAACAATAGAGGGCCTAAACACTTCCTTGGGGAACGCCGGATATTACTTCTGTTTCAATCGGTGACTTTCCGCCTATTGCTAGGAACTGTGACCTTTCTGACAGGAAATCACGAATCCAGTAACACAACTTAGGCGATACTCCGTAGGCACGCAGTTTAGTCAGAAGACGCTTGTGAGGAATTGTGTCGAAAGCCTTATGGAAATCTAAAAGTATGGAATCAATTTGACATCCCTTGTCGATAGCACTTATTACTTCATGAGTATAAAGAGCTAGTTGTGTTTCTCAAGAACGATATTTTCTGAAACCGTGCTGACTATGTGTCAATAAACTGTTTTCTTCTAGGTAGTTCAAAATGTTCGAACAGAGTATATGTTCCAAAAGCCTCTGCAAATCGACGTTAGTGATATAGACCTGTAATTCAGCGGATTACTCCTACTTCCCTTTTTGCGGTATCGGTGTGACTTGAGCAATTTTCCAGTCTTTAGGTACGGATATTTCTGTGAGCGATTGATTGTATATAATTGCTAAATATGGAGCTATTTTGTCAGCATAATCTGAGAGGAACCTGACTGGTATACAATCTGGCCCGAAGTTGTTGCCTTTATTAAGTGATTTAAGCTGCTTCGTTACTCCGAAGATATCTAATTCTATGTTTATCATCTTGGCAGTTGTTCTTGATTGGAATTCTGGAATATTTACTTCGTCTTCTTTGGTGAAGGAGTTTCGGAAGACGGTGTTTAATAACTCTGCCTTAGTGGCACTGTCATCAGTGACTTCACCGTTGTTATCGCGCAGTGAAGGTGTTGATTGCGTCTTGCCACTGGTGTGAATTATGTATGACCAGAATCTCTTTGGGTTTTCTGCCAGATTTAGAGACAGAGTTTCGTTGTGGAAATTCTTAAAAGCATCTCGCATTGAAGTACGTGCCAATTTTGAACTTCTGTAAAACTTTGCCTGACCTTGGCTGACACATTTACCCTTCTCCAAAATCCCTGAAAGTTTGCAACATAATAACGGATCCACCCTGTACATGCATACATACACGGTCGCCGGCGCCTGTAGCTTCAATGCTCTGTAGCGTCGTTTGATAACGTTTCAGTTTTGTTCCTCTAGACGCCTGCTGTCGGTGTAATTCTGAATTACCCTGAATATGTCATATGGTGTGCACTGTCAAAGGTGGTTGCCGAGAACACCAACGGCACACCACAATGCAGCAGCCTAATAGGTCGGCAGTGGCAGAACATTGCTCATCGGAGTTACATTGAATGGATTGCGATCATACTAAGCTTCTGACATAGTCATCTAACTTCTGGGACTGTGTCGTTAAAGAACCTATCGAGAATCGAGTAAAGGAACTACTGATAGTGGTTACATTCGTAGTAACTCCTGGGAACTTACAATTATTCTGATTAACAGGAGAAAGCAGATATGCCACAGCGAACTGACTTCCGGGACAGTTGTAGGAGCACAGCGGTGCCGTCAGCAAACGTACATAGGTAACTAAAATAATGTATCCCACATAAAGGCGATAGCAAAACTGTTAATTTGAAAACAGACGTAGTAGAAGAATTTGTTCATTTTGTGGCAAATATAAAGGACGAAAAGGAAGATACATTGCTCTAAACATTATAGACCTACTTATTTTAAGGACCTGCCTGAAATAGAGGAGCAGAAACGAACATTATGAACACTGTAGCTGTTGGCAGACTTCGTGTTTGTTATATCAGTGCACCATTTATTGTAAGCAAGAGCAGAGGCAGCGATATATACTATTAGAAAAAGTTCGTCAGTTCTTCACTGACATAGTTTGGCGGAAATGGCATCTCGTGACACAACAAAGGAGCTTGCTGATCAGGTGCAAATACAGTTCCCTTAAAACTTAACAACATGTCAAATTGTGGAGACAAGGAAGTTGTAGAAACTTGTTACGGGCGGGGTGGGTTGAAATTTTCGGCTAAGATAGTACTTCGAAAACCTCTTTCTGTATTTTCTGAACTCATTGAGGTACGGTACTCACCTGAACTCAGCTTTGAAGCCAAAATCTTGAAGGAATTGTATTACGACTCTAAGTGAGGATTATAAGTCGAAATATTCAGTCACAACACTTGACTTTTGGTCAAATACCTTAGTACATTCCTGACCTTGAATCCGAATCTAAATTTCTACTCTTAACTTCACTACACAGATTTAGATTTGAGTTCTATATTACAACAATCTTAAGATATTTGGAAACTGAGTCTGTACAGCATTTTGGTATCCGCATCGACTCCTAAGATAAACACATAAGCATGTTCTCATAGCCAAATTAAATACACGAGCGATAATAGCCTCAACATGCACGGTAGTCAGAAACAGTCCGGAAAGCTTGTAAGAATGTTCCAACTGAGATTCTGCTGCGAAATAATTGTTAAGAAAAAGAGTCGGTGCGTTGTGTCGTTTCCGAGTTATTTAGCATTGAACTTAGCCAGTCGGGTCATTGCGTGAGCAAATTCATGCTCTTGCAGGCGCTAAAATGCAGTGACGCACAGATATCTGTGTGTTCGTGGGTTATCACCTTTTGAAATGCTCATTAGCAGTTAAAACTGCCTATTTTTCAAGTGATAAATTTAGGCTGGGCGAGCAAAAGTTAGGTTTGTTCGGTTTAAGGGAAGCAAACGAGGAACACATTTGGCAACACTGTCTCTGTCAGGCTACAATAATTTGCGCGTGCGATGACCTGACTGGCTAACTTCAATGCTAAGTAACTCGGAGACGGCGCAGCGTATCGAATTTTGTTCTTAACGGTTATTTCTCAGCACAACTTTGCCTCCATCACAGTTACAAGCTTTTCAGGCTATTTCTGACGATCGTGTGATGAAGGAAGAGGGTATGGAACCTTGCTCTAACTTTCATAGTATGTAGTATTCTCCTTTTGTACAAGGTCTAGTAAAAATGCTTGGGTAACACAGGATAAGTTGAATTGAAGTGATTAAAGAGGAAAATATTGTAATTCACAAATTAAGGCGGCGATAGGAAATACAAACGTCTAAAAAGTGAGGCGCACACGAAGTTCAGAGTAGGCAAGCAGAAATAGCTAAAGGAGAAATGTAAGGAATTCACTAGCGAAAGATAGACAACACTTACAGGATAATTACAGAGGCCATTGAAGAGAAGATGGTGATGATCATGTTTGGTTTGTGGGGCGCTCAACTGCGCGGTCATCAGCGCCCGTAAAAATTACCAATCATTACACAGTCCAATCGACAAACTTTCACGGTTGATGATGGCGAGGACGACACACACCCAGTCCCCGAGCTGAGAAAATCCCCAACACTGCCGGGAATCGAACCCGCAACACCGGGTGCAAGATGTATGAGACAGGCGAAACATCCTCAGACTTCAAGAAGAATAAAGTAATTTCAGTTCCAAAGAAGGTAGGTGCTGACAGATGTAAATATCACCAAACTATCAGTTTAATACGTCACGGTTGAAAAATACTAACACGAATTCTTTAAAGAAGAATGGAAAAACTTGTGGAATTCTACCTCGGGTCGAAATAGCTGAACACACTTAAGGAAAGGAAAACTTAGGTTTACAGCACCTGTAGACTTCGAGAAAGCTTTTAACAATGGAATATTCTCTTGAAAATTCTGAAGGCAGCAGGGGTAAAACACAAGGAGCGAAAAGCTATTAGCCGGCTCGGTGGTCGTGCGGTTCTAGGCGCTGCAGTCCGGAACCGCGGGACTGCTATGGTCGCAGGTTCGAATCCTGCCTCGGGTATGGATGTGTGTGATGTCCTTACGTTAGTTATGTTTAAGTAGTTCTAATTTCAAGGGGACTGATGACCTAAGACGTTAAGTCCCATAGTGCTCAGAGCCATTTGAACGAAAAGCTATTTACAATATGTACATAAATCAGATGGCACTTACAGGAGTCGAGGGGCATGAAAGGGACGCAGTGGTTGAACAGGGAGTTAGAGAGAGGTTTAGAGCCTATCGCCGATACCAGTCATTCATGTAGTAAAGGAGACCAAAGAAAAATGAGTATGAATTAAAGTTCAGGGAGAAGAAATAAAACCTTTGAGGTTTGCCGATGTGATTGTAATTCTGCTAGCTTCAGCTAAGGACTGGTGAGAGTAGCTGAACAGACTGGACAGTGTCTTGAAGGAAGAATATAAGAGGAAAATAAAAAAAAGCGATTCAAGGATAATGGGGTGTAATTGAATTGAATCAGGCTTGCTGCGGTAGTTAGAATAGGGAACGACAAACGTAAAGTAATAGATGAATTTTGTTATTTGGGCAGAGAACTAACTGGTGATGTCAGAGGTAGATAATACATTAAATATAGATTGACAGTCGCAAGAAATCATTTTTGAAGAAGAGAAATTCTTTGACATCCAATATAGAATTAACTACTAGGAAATCTTTTCTGAAAGTATTTGTAAGGAGTGTAGCCATGAATGGAAGTGAAACGTGAACGATAAGCAGTATAGGCAAGAAGAAATTAGAAGCCTTTGGAGTTTGGTGCTACAGAATAATGCTGAAGGTTAGATGAGTAGATTAAGTAACTAGTGAGGAAATAATGATATAATTGGGGAGAAAAGAAATTTGTGGTACAACATTACCAGAAGAAGAAATCGGTTCATAAGCCACATCCTGAGGTATAAAAGGATCACCAGTGTACTGTTGATGATGATGTGTGTGTGTGGGAGGGGGGGGGGGGAATCAGGAGATGAATACTGTAAGCAGATTCAAAGGATGCAGATTGCAGTAGTTCTACGGAGAAGAAGAGGCTTGCACGGGATTGGTAGTATGGTGACTGCATCAAACCAATCTTTGGACTCAAGAACACAACAGAAGCAGCCTCATGGAGCAGCGTCTTCTGGATTCACTTTTGGAGGAAAGTCGGTGGGCAGCGCGGCACCTAGCGGTGACAGGAGACACAGGTCACTGGATGTGGCCGAGGCCCACGTTATACGTCTCTGTGGCAGCAAGGGCAGCTCGGCACCTTATTAGCGAGACGGCAGAATTTATCGGTGCGCGGTGCTCGCCGTGGCGGCGGGGACGTCTCCCCTAGGCTAATTTAACAACCCTCGAGGAATAGTGCGGGCTTTGTGTATTTTAATGAAAATTAATGTCCTACGGGAGGAGCGCGCGCCTATTTCCCAGACTGCCGAGCGCCGACGCGGCCCCGGCCGCTCATTTTCGGGTCGCGACTGTTGGTTAGCGCCGCCGCCGCCAGGGGCCCCTGGGGGACCCCCGCCCCGCTGGTGCGACGTGCGTGGCTGCGACCCCATAACCGAGAATCTTACTGTGCTCCGTGCGCCTTCGTCTGTGCAACGTTTCACTCACTTAGGAGAGAATAAGGCACTGTGTGTCGCCCACGGTGTGGCTTCCAATCAGATTTTCTCGTTAATCCTCGATATCACTTTTGTTCTGCTATACTGCAGTTACAAGTTAATTATTTTTTGTATCCTCCACCACCGAGATGCTAATTTCAATATGGTCTTCAGAATGTTAATTCATTTTACTCTCACATTCACAGTCGCACAATCATAACGAAATCTTTATTAAGCTTACAAAACTATAAGAAGTAATTTTACATCAAGGAATTTTTTCAATGACAATGATAAGTTTTGAGAAATTTGTCTACAGCCTGTATAAATTTTTAAAAGATTTCGTCTTCTCCTGCCTTTTTTTCATTACGCTATGGAAATTTCGGCTTTCATGCTGTTTTGAAGCACAATTAATTTTTACCGCTTCAAGATATCAGTTTTTTATAAGTGATGGAGACTACGATATATTATTTCTCAATTTCATAAATCACTATGAACGAAAGGAAAATCACTGGCCGGCCGGAGTGGCCGAGCAGTTCTAGGCGCTACAGTCTGGAACCGCGCGACGTCTACGGTCGCAGGTTCGAATCTTGCTTCGGGCATGGGTCTGTGTCATGTCCTTAGGTTAGTTGGGTTTAAGTAATTCTAAGTTCTAGGGGACTGATGACCTCAGAAGTTAAGTCCCATAGTGCTTAGAGCCAATTGAACCATTTTTTTTTTTAAATCATTGACATTTTCTTCTTCTTCTGCCCATCGGGATCAGAACTCATTTCCTACTCTGGTCTCACCATCTCTTCCCTGGCTTTCCTACTCTCCTTCTTACACTAGTATTGTGTTCTACCGTTTGAGGGATTCTCTGAGGCGACATTTGCAGTACATGCTCTTTACAATTCTACTTTCGTCGGATTACTTTTTCAGTTAATGACTGTATCACAAATTCTGTTCCTATTTCTTCGTTTCTTTTTGTATCCTCCCTTGTGTAGGCTTTCACTGCTCTGAGGAACTTCATTTTTGACGTATCAAGTCGTCTTCCGTCTCTCAATCTTAATGGCCAGCTTCCTGGCCCGTTTTGTACTTTCGTTGCTGCAATGATTTTCTAAACTTTTATTTAGTTTTACAAATTAATGTTGTTAATTATGGAGCTACATATGTTGCTAGCTGTTAGTTCTTTTATCTGTCTCTTTCTCTTCCTCAAAAGATGCATCACATCCTAGCTGCTGGAAATGGGACACCCGTTCCATTTTCTTATTAATGACTATTGAAACGGTAGGGAGGCTGCGCATTGAAAGTGGAACATGCTGGTCTCAAACATGCACCTAAAAGAATAACATTTTTTAACGAACACAAAAAGAAAATAACACATTACTGATAGAACTGATTTACAGTTGCCCAAAGTTCCACAGTCTAATATCCAGCTTTATCTAGGTAATGTTAGTTACAAGACAGCTCAATCAACATTTGCAAATGCACTAAACGGTATTTAAAAATTAGTGGCATTTAATTCCAGTTTTTACACACAAAACTTCAAAACCAGTTTCTAAAGCACACAAATTATGATCATACACGAATGTTTTTACAAATATATTTATTTTCAACCATATTTTATGTAATTTGGGCGAAAACAGCGAACTACGTATTGAATGTCTTTTTGCATTTGCTGTCGGATCCTAAAATCAACTCGATTACCTATTTCGGTGATCCAATTATTAGTTATCTTCAAAAGAATACTGCTTCTGCTGATGAGTCCCACTGGGAACCGGCGCCAGGCTGTAGTCTACAAAGAGGCAATTGAAATTAGGTTGTTGTATAATTTAATTAATAGAGACAATGATTTCCTCTTAGGAGGACGTGGAATCCTCTACTATTCTGCATCAAAACAGAATGTTCTTCGGTGCAGCCAGTCCGAGCGTTCGAAAATCGTCCCTGAATGCGATATATCGTTGCCACCTGTACTCTACTAAGTGCAGTGCCACCTGCCCAGTCTTGGAGGGCAGCAACCGTGATGGGCAGGACATGCGAGGCCTATATAGGGCTTGCAGCCTGGTGTCGACATGGGGGTTGAACCTGTCTACCATCCTCTACACCTACAAATCCAAATCCTTAATCTGTCCCATCCTCTGCATCCTGTGTTATATCAGTACCACCAGGATATCTGCGTCCTCCCCCTCCCTCCCCCCCCCCCTGCCGGATCCTGTATGTCCCACCATATTCTAGAGTGCCATGCACTCCACCTCGCCTTCTGTATAAGCTGCCGTACCCCATGCAGATCCTCTATGACCAGATTCCTTTCTCTCATCTGCTACTATTCCTCAAACATATCCGCGTCCTCTACACCTCCCGCCGACTTGATCCCCCCCTCCCACCATCCCCCAGTTGCTCCTCTCCTGTCCAACCCCTGCCCACTGCCGCGCCTTCACCACTGTCTCCTCCCTACCCTCCAGCTCTACATCTTTCATCTCCTTTTCCAAGGTGACTTCTGTCAACTTCCCCTCCGAGATGGTGCCCTCTTTCCCTCCATTTATCCCTCCTATCAATGATCCTCACCTCCGTCCACCTCCCTCTGTCCTTTTCCCAGGCTCCCTCTCCTACCCCCCTTCCATCTTATTTTTCCCCCACCTACCCTCTCTTTGACTCCTTTTCTCTTCCCGAGTCCTTTTGCTTCCCCCCCCCCCCCTGATTTCCCCACTTCTTCTCGCCTCCGCCCTGCCTCCTTCCCCTTTTCTGTGTCCTCTCCCTCCATCGGCTTCCCCCTTTCTTGCTTTTCCTCTCCTGCCCCCTTTCTCCCCCTCATCTGTCCGGAGCATCCCCCCCCTCCCCCCTAGCCCATATGCCTGCGTGTCTGCTGTATAATGCAGTGTTCATGTGAGTGTTCAGTGTTGTGCATCCCTTTTTTAAGTGTTGCGAACAGACGCCACACTGCGGCTAGGTGTGTTTTTTAACTCTTGCAAACAGAAACCGGACTGTCACCATGTTTTTTAATTGTGCGTGTCTAATTACTATGTCTTTTAATCGACATCACCAACCTTTGTTTTTATTTTCTCACTTTGTAACTTTTCGCCATTTTCCAGTTTTAAACAGTCACCGTTTTATCGCCTGTTTTTATTGTTTTGATATTTCCTCATTAAGCTTCTGTAGGCTGCAGAGCGGCATATTATGCTTATATCAGCCCGCCACCCCCTCCTCCCTGGGGGGAATCGAAATTCAATAAAGAAAACAAAAAAAGCCTGGTGTCAGTTCTCAATGGGACTCATCAGCAGAAGCAGCATTCTCCTAAACATGGCGAACAGTTGGATCGCCGAAATATGGAATCTAGTTAATTTTAGGATCCAGCAGCAAACCCGAAAAAAACTTATTGCACTGGGAAAACCTATAAAGTCACAGAACACTAAGTATTTAAAAACAATTCCGTGTGACGACTTCAATAAAAGAAGGAGAAGGGCTTCTGACCTACTTTGGCTGGAAATCCCCTTTCGAGGAGTTCGGCACCTGCAACAAGTTCTTTTTTATTTTATGGTACTTCTGAGATTTGCGTGTCGATGATGATGAAATATTGACGAGGGCAACATAACAGCCAGTCCCCGAGTGGAGAATATCTCCGACCCGGCCGGGAATCGAACCTAGGCTTTTCGCACGGTATTCAGCCATGCTGTTCACTCAGCTGGGGAAGCTGACATGACATTAAAACAGCATGTGCGTTGTCGCCAACGGGGCCTGAATATTTAAAAATACTTCAAAAACAACGCTTTTAGTTAAATATTACACTATTTTAATACTACCAAAAAGGCACATAGTAGCAACACAAATGACCAATACAAAAACACTAAATGTAAATAAGTTACATATAACAGCAACCAGTCTCTTTTTTGAATAATTATGTTTTATTCCATGAACCCGTTTTCAAAATCCGAAGAGATGGCGCAGTGGTTAGCACACTGAACTCGCATTCGGGAGGACGACGGTTCAATCCCGTCTCCAACCATCCTGATTTAGGTTTTACGTGATTTCCCTAAACCGTTTCAGGCAAATGCCGGGATGGTTCCTTTGAAAGGGCACGCCGATTTCCTTCCCATTCCTTCCCTAACCCGAGCTTGCGCTCCGTCTCTAATGACCACGTTGTCGACGGGACGTTAAACACTAACCACCATCACCACCGTTTTCAAAACTTTTCAGTATCACCTTCAGATGGTTTCTCGAAGTTACATCACTATTTTTAGCATAATTCTTAGTATAAGCTTAATACTAATACACAGCCATAAGAACCTTTATTTTTAGTGAAGACAGAATCCACCTCTTCTTATACTGAATACAAATACACTGAACTATGCAGTTTGAAAATATTTTGTTTTATTCTTGACGGCAAGCTCATAAGAGACCGTCTTCCGCATCCAGGCCAGGGCCACAACTAAGAAAAACAACGCCGTAAAGAAACCAAGTACCTCAAGAGTAACGCCGATGAAGAAACTACAACATTCTAGTCGCGCTACTATGCCCCAAAAGCAGTAACATACTGAATAGCTTTTATCAGCAATAGAAATAGTGTTGAGCACCGCCAACTAGCAAACAAATACCACGCCGCCATTTCTTGCAGGCTGATTAAACTGGCAACCACAAGTAACTACCATGGTAGCATGAAACCGTCACTTCATCACATCCACATAAAGCCTTGTTTGAAGATGACATGCATAATTTGCACCAGCTCACCATTCACTGTACGCAGCAGCGAGAGAGAAATGATATAAAGCCAGCGATGGACGCCTGTCACTTGCTACGGGTATGTGCCCCTCCTGTATGGCCGCGGTGCTTCGACGTTGCACCTTCGTCGTTCTCACCCACCCACCCACCAGCTGACAGACTACTCGAAGCACCAAGCGGCGTTGAGTCGAGCTCTTCATTGTTCAAAGAGCGCCAACCACAACACTTGCAGCACTTCTCTGGAATGAATAACCAGAGTCATTGCCCGAGCGGCTCATCCTCTACCGCATAATCCTAATCACGACAGCCGGATAATTTAGACGTGATAACCTAAAAATAGTGTCAGTTTCTCTACAAGGACACAGCAAGTACTGCTTCCAGCTTTCGACCGAAAACTGCGGAGGGTGTCGGGTTGGAGAAGGGCGGGAGGAGGCCGTGGGGCAGCAACCATACATAGAAGGTTTGACTAAAGGAAACAAAGCCTGGTAACTAATCGCGAGACGCTGCCCCGCTAAAGTGCTAAAATATTGCAACTAGTAAATACTGTGGTTTACTGAGATACCACACAAGAAGAGTTAACGAAAATTTGTTCCAGAAGTACCGTGAACGCCCGTTTGCAGCAGGAACATCGCTGCGCGCGAACCGATCACGCTACCAATGAGAATCACACCTCCTACAGCGGCAGCGCTGCCGGGAAGAGAGACGCTCGCTTAAGTAACCGTGCACGAGAAGAGATCGTCAGTTGCAAGTTTTAAATCAGTCCGACCATTGCTACGAAGTTCCTGCAGAACGTTCGTCGGGTCTTCAACTGTTCAAGTCGTCGAGTGAGACAGAAACAGTGACTGACAGATAGTCTTCAGCAGAAACAAAACAGTGAATTCTATCGTATATGAACAAAGACCTCCTGCCTGGAGATTTCACTGAGTACTGTCAGTTCTTGACTGTTCTTCGAATAGCACATCGAGCCAGGTAATTAGTTTCATTCCGAGTTTAGTCCAGAGAACAGTATATAGTTTGTGTTCATGGTACTGTAATGAAAGCAGGATCGACACGCTAAACTTGTAGTCTACAACCGCTGTAACCAGCGCTACGAAAGTTGAGTAATATATTTTAATATCCACTATTCTGTGATACTTTCATTGTTAGTGTGCTGCACTAGAACTCACGCATTCGTCTTACCAGGACGCCTTTAGTATTGTTTTTTTCAACGGCACCGAGATTTACATCAAAGTGGACGCACCCAGACCACAACAAACACAGTTAGCTTTAAAATAATAGCGCCGTAGATAGCCACTGAGTCAGCAAGACGATTAGTAACCTAAGTAGTACAACGAAAAACTAGTCCAAAGTTGCAAATTTTACTTTTTTTATTCAATCTGTTACTAGTTTCGGGCCGAAAATCCATTTTCATATCATCGTAACACAGTCAAAAATGGTATTTTAGAAGATGTGAAAACCATGACAAGAATTAAAACGAACATTTACAGCGCTATAACTGTTCGTTGCACATTTTATATGGATTGTACATCTTTGTAAATACCAGTTTTGACTATGCTATGATGATTTAAAAATGGGTCCAGTCCCAAAACTAGTCATCGAGTGAATAAAAAAATTAAAATATGCAACTTTTGACTGATTTTTCGTCCTACTGATTAACGGTAGTTGCTGACCCACAGCTACTGGTTCAAATGGTTCAAATGGCTCTGAGCACTATGGGACTCAACTGCTGAGGTCGTAAGTCCCCTAGAACTTAGAACTACTTAAACCTAACCAACCTAAGGACATCACACACAACCATGCCCTAGGCAGGATTGGAACCTGCGACCGTAGCGGTCGCGCGGTTCCGGACTGCAGCGCCTAGAACCGCTCGGCAACTCCGGTCGGTCCCACAGCTACTCTTAACATGCTGGAAGTTCGACACGACATTGTATTACCGGTATTGTGAAAGAGAACGATGCTACGTTCCTTCAGACATTCTTGCATGTGCAAAGGAACAGGCACCGCGGCTACTGCAGACGTTGTGAAATACAGGGTTATTACAAATGATTGAAGCAATTTCACAGCTCTACAATATCTTTATTATTTGAGATTTTTCACAATGCTTTGCACTCGCATACAAAAACTCAAAAAGTTTTTTTAGGCATTCACAAATGTTCGATATGTGCCCCTTTAGTGATTCGGCAGACATCAAGCCGATAATCAAGTTCCTCCCACACTCGGCGCAGCATATCCCCATCAATGAGTTCGAAAGCATTGTTGATGCGAGCTCGCAGTTCTGGCACGTTTCTTGGTAGAGGAGGTTTAAACACTGAATCTTTCACATCACTATGCATGAAACTTGCCCGCACGCGTTCAACCGTTTCTTCGCTCACTGCAGGCCGACCCGTTGATTTCCCCTTACCGAAGCATCCAGAAGCTTTAAACTGCGCATACCATCGCCGAATGGAGTTAGCCGTTGGTGGATCTTTGTTGAACTTCGTCCTGAAGTGACGTTGCACTGTTATGACTGACTGATGTGAGTGCATTTCAAGCACGACATACGCTTTCTCGGCTCCTGTCGCCATTTTGTCTCACTGCGCTCTCGAGCGCTCTGACGGCAGAAACCTGAAGTGCGGCTTCAGCCGAACAAAACTTTATGAGTTTTTCTACGTATCTGTAGTGTGTCGTGACCATATGTCAATGAATGGAGCTGCAGTGAATTTATGAAATCACTTCAATCATTTGTAATAGCCCTGTACATTAAATGTATTCGCAGTTGCGAATACGAACAACTACCATCTGCCGAACTGTGAGTCGAACCCGGATTGCTACCTTTAAGCGAACGGTGGCCTTAAAGGCTTTGGCAATCCGTACATCCGTGCAGGATTCACGGCCACATCCAAACATCTACACTACTGGCCACTGACATTGCTACATCACGAATATGACGTGCTACAGGAAGAAGATGCTGTGATATGCAAATGATTTGCTTTTCAGAACATTCACACAAGGTTGGCGCCGGTGGCGACACCTACAACGTACTCACATGAGGAAAGTTTCCAACCGATTTCTCATACACAAACAGCAATTGACTGGCGTTGTCTGGTGAAACGTTGTTGTGATGCCTCGAGTAAGGAGGAGAAATGCGTATCATCACGATTCCAACTTTGATAACGGTCGGATTGTAGCCTATCGCGATTGCGGTTTATCGTATCGCGACATTGCTGCTCGCGTTGGTCGAGATCCAATGACTGTTAGCAGAATATGCAATCGGTGGGTTCAGGAGGGTAATACGGAACGCCGTGCTGGATCCCAACGGCCTCGTATCACTAGCAGTCGAGATGACAGGCATCTTATCCGCATGGCTGCAACGGATCGCGCCGCCACGTCTCGATCCTTGAGTCAACAGATGGGGACGTTTACAAGACACAACCATCTGCACCAACAGCTCGACGACGTTTGCAACAGCATGGACTATCAACTCGGAGACCATGGCTGCGATTACCCTTGACGCTGCATAACAGATAGGAGCGCCTGTGATGGTGTACTCAGCGACGAACCTGGGTGCACGAATAGCAAAACGTCATTTTTGCTGATGAATCCAGGTTCTGTTTACAGCATCCGTGTTTGGCGACGTCGCGGTGAACGCACATTGGAAGCGTGTATTCGTCATCGCCATACTGGCGTATCACCCGGCGTGGTGGTATCAGGTGCCATTGGTTACACGTCTGGGTCACCTCTTGTTCGCATTGACTGCACTTTGAATAGTGGACGTTACATATAAGATGTGTTACGACCCGTGGCTCTACCCTTCATTCGATCCCTGCGAAACACTACATTTCTGCAGGATAATGCACGACCGCATGTTGCAGGTTCTGTACGGGCCTTTCTGGATACAGAAAATGTTCACTGCTGTCCTGGCCAACACATTCTCCTGATCTCTCACCAACTGAAAATGTCTGGTCAATGGTGGCCGAGCAACTGGCTCGTCACAACACGCCAGTCACTACTGTGGATGAACTGTGGTATCGTGTGGAAGCTGCATGGACAGCTGTACCTGTACACGCCATCCAAGCTCTGTTTAACTCAATGCCCATGCGTATCAGGGCCGATATTACGGCCAGAGGTGGTTGTTCTGGGTACTGATTTCTCAGGATCTATGCACCCAAATTACATGAAAATGTAATCACAAGTCAGTTCTAGTGTAATATATTTCTCCAATTAATACCCGTTTAGCACCTGCATTTCTTCTTGGTGTAGCAATTGTAATGGCCAGTAGTGTATGAGTCGTCATTTGTAGGTCACAACGCGTACTCGTGTACGCATAATATAACTCCCGTGCATGTGTGCATGTCCGAAGCAACACTGAATCGTCCTTCTTAACAGAATATTCACAAAAAATCGTATTTAGCCGCCGAAACCAGGCAGCGACTTTCGATTAAAACGTTCTCCACTGTGCGGGAATTACGTATTGCGTGTACGAGTACGAGTTGTGACGCAGAAACGACGACGTATGCAAGTTCGAGTTTGGCCGCGAATCGTGCATGGACAGCCAAAGCGGTTAAGGTGACCACTCGAGTAAGTCGTGAAATTCGGTTTCTTGTCCGTATCCGGCGCAGATTACCATTGTCGTCATTTTCTTATACAGGTGATGGATGGTTGTGAATACATTTCATCTAATTAGATTTAACTTGCGACAAATGTGCTCTGTTGTTAAACTTCTATATCTACAGAATACCAACCAGGACAGTTACTACGGTAACGAGCCCCAGAATTTCCCACGGCCGCGAAAAACAAGGAGCCATCTCCTGCAAAATGATATTGATGGCCGTAATAGCTGCACGACAGTTTTTAACAAAGACCTTTTGCCAGGGACGAAGTGAGGTCTGATACCCACACTGGTTACATACGCGTGTTTTCCTCCTCTGCACATTTCAAAATTTCTCTAATAACACTACGTTCCCTGTCATCCGGCAACAGATTATTAATAGACAACAAACTGGATTTGGGAGAGTTAGGCACACACGCTAACATTTGTTTGGTTGTGAACCGTCTTGTGACACATATTGGTGGCGGTATTAAATGCAAATCTTATTTTTGTGGTGGTAAGCAAGCTTCAGTTCCTGTTCACACTTTCGGCAAATGACAGCAGGGGATAACCTTGTTTCGTGGTGAACGCTTTCGAAAGAAAAACGTTTAAAATCCTTCGACTCCAAAGGCGGCCCCGTTATCGTTGACGATAGGTTTAGGACCAAATTTGGAAAGATTTTCTTGAGAGACTAAATAGTTACAGCTGCGGTCATTCCTCTTGCTGGTATCAACAACACAAAAGGAGAAAAGCTTTCGACCACAACATATATATATATATATATATATATATATATATATATATATATATATAACACCATGTTCCCGAGCTGGATAAGGAACCCAGATATTAATAATAATATATTCCACATGCTTGGCCTCTAGATGCTAAGAAGCCTTGTCAGGCTAGGTAATTTTGCAAGTTCCACAGTTACTAACCCACAACTTAGTACCACAGACCATCCTCTTCCAATGAATGGGTTGTTCTATTTTCATGTAGGTTTAAAGTCTCCTAGTGGCCGTCCCTCCCCACCCCGTCCCGTGCGACGGACTCATGTTGACATTTAAACTCAAGTGGCACCGTTCCTTAGGAAGCACTATCTTATCTCTACCATCCCTATGATCCCGAAGCAAACTATGGAATTGGAATGCAGTGCGGTTTCAATTGATGACCATTCTGTAACTTTTATTTAGCCTGAAAGATGTCGGGTTCGCTACTTTAATACGCAGACCAGTCATTAAGCAAAAGTAGTAACCAGTGAAAATCGTATTCACACAATGCTATTTGCTCCTCTCCTCGATGGCTTCCTTATCGTCGAGAGCGCTAGACTCGTTCTTACCGTCTTCCACATCCTCTTCTTCAGTAACCGTACGAACTACACTATCCGAAATCATGTTTTCAGTTGTCTTAATAAATTACACATCACACTGGAAGGCCCGTCTTTATATTCTACAAATTTTCCATGGTCTACCTATAACCCAACTTATGGCATTATTTTCAGTCTCCAGGCAAAACATCTTATGCTCTGAGTAAACATAACAGCTGACTCTACTAACTCACAAACAAGATAATTTTCCTCACGTTGTGGTAAGTCACTGAAGGATTTCACTATTGGCCGCCTCTCCTGTTCATTCTTTTGTAATAATGTAGTGGCAACGCCTGTCATGCGGCAAAAGTTTTCCAGACAGAAAAATCCTAGACCGCAAGTACAGTAACATAGGCTATTCCTTTTTTAAACTCTCGCATGGTGCGTGCTGTGACTCTGACCACTAAAGCCTACAGCTTTTGTTTCATACTTGATTAACCGGGCTGCCGTCTTTTGCAACTTTTACTGTTTTGGGCCAATAGCCTTGCCGCAGTGGTAATACCGAATCCTGTCAGATCACTGTGAAACGTCCCCTTTTTAAAAATTATATACGTGACTGGGCTTAAACTGACACACAATAATTTTTAGCGCAACGCAATCTGACTTTCAAAAATCCCTACAAAAGAATGGCCCTGACTAACATTAAACTATACGTTTCACAAATCACTTACCTCACAAAAATCTTGGTTACTCGAACTACTGCAATACAGCGAGCGCCACTACTGCCAGCTAAATAAAAGACTCAAACTACGGAAGGCACTAACTACTGACAGGCATAATTAGCAAATGAAAGATTTTAATAGAGAAAAAACAATGTATTTACCTTAATAGTCATCAAAAGCCATAATATATATATCAGTTCATGACATTCAGTCTTACAAATTTCAAAACTCCGCCATTTCTCTCCCCACATCCACCACTGCTGGCGGCTCACCTCCAACTGCGCAACGCTACGCGCTGTTCACATCCAGCTGCCCAACACTACTATGGCAGACAACAATGCAAACTAGCCACAGACTGCACACAGCACAGCCAGTGATTTTCATACAGAGCGCTACGTAACGTTGCCAATAAGAAAACATAAACAGCCTACTTACATAGCCCCCATGCTCCCCACAAAAAATTTTACAACTTGTTTTGGGCAGTGGCCAATAATGATTTGATAATATTTTTCATAATTACAATAACAAAGATATCAAATGCACACACTTATTGATACAATGTTGGTCAACAGCTAAAATTTTCTCACAGTCCATAAAGACAGTCCTGATCATTTATCACAGTAAAATTGCAGTGTTTTTCTCAAAGGCTGAGCAGTAAAAGAAAATGCACACCGAAGTAGTGGATTTCCATGCAATCTTGAAGAAGTAGTGTTGTCCTTCCAACGGAAAGACAGTGCTGACTCTTGAAATGCAGACATGTATTGGTCCACAACAGAGCAAACCCACAGCAGAATCAGTCGACATTTTGAAGAGTATTGGTAGGTAGGTCATCACAGAGCAGACCCACTGTAGTCCTGGTAGAGATTACGGTTTGGGGGGCCACCAGAGGTGCAGACCCACTGCAGTCCTTGTAGAAATAATGGTACTGGTGAGTCAGCAAAGATGCAGACCCACTGTACTCCTTGTAGAGATGGCCAGCAGCCAGCTGTTGTGACTGTGCAGGTGCACAATCACCATTGAAGACTCTTGCGGATAATATAGCAAGTCTATAACCACCAATTGTGCACTCACAAAGTTTTTGGAATTGTCCTTAGAACCAGCAATGCTGTTATCCAGTCCCTTGCTGAATTATTAACACACGTGCAAACACTAACAGTCCCTACTTCTCACATATTGTCCATATACTATGACCAACAGAAAAGTGTGCAGTGAAATGTAATTTACAAGTTAATAATATGATGAACTGGTATCAATTACAATTTTATAACATAAGAATACAATAACAACAGTACAAAATACATCGTTAAAGAACATAACAATACAGATAACATTTGTAGTACAGGATTTACAAAAGCATCGAAATGACATATACATCAGTGTTACAGGAATTATGACATAAGTAAATACATAAAAGATCAGAATAATTATTGAAACATCAACTTCACACATGAGCATTAAAATAGAACAGAATTAATAATGTCTAACATCTTTACAAAGTAAGTAACACATTATTAATGCAAATTATATTTGAAGATAACAGTATTCCTCATCATAGCTCATGTAGCTGAGTATTAGAAAAATTCTACAACATACACCTTATCAGATAAACATATAAAGACGGGAAGAACATAAATACACAACGGTACACAAACACATAGTGGGATAACACAAGGAAAGGACAGGGTTTGTTTTACTGCAGTATTTTGCAAACAAAACTTTCTTTACTTCTCGGAGCTCTCCCTTCGTTCTTCATTATTTCCAAAAGTCCTATCTATAACTGCTTTCTGTACTTTTCTCGTATAGCCTCTCAGTTCATTTCTTCAAATTCATCGCAACTCATTCTCTTATAGGCTACCCCTTCTTATGCTAACTTAAATCTACTGAGCTCAGATGCTAATCTAAGGGACGAGGCAATGCAGCAGCACAAAACAATTAACACAAACAGCAATGACAAAAAAATGGAAAATTGCAAAGCAAGCTACAGTAAATCTAAATTACCAAGCAATGCAACATTACAACTAATATGAGCCAATGTGCAGCCACAAGAAAAATAAATCAGTAGTAAAACTAGCTTAACAGAGTAATACAAAGTGAAATTTAGTAGCACTATGCCTGGCAAACAGCAGCAGCAAATGCAATAACTTATATCTGAACATGACATAGCTCAAGCAGAAAAAATATTACATTAAAGACAACAATGCAGACAAGGGAAATGTATATTCACAGCTTAATGTCTATGTAATTAAAGTGGTGCACCACAAGAAGTTATTCTACCAAAAAAATTGCCAAGTGGTTGAAAAGAAAATTCCGTATGCAATTCCTGCGAAGGGAAATGTCTTTTTATGCTCCTTCGTTTTTTTGAATATATCATAAACTTATTTACTGGATCTGTAGGCATAAAATATTTATATTAGTACATGTATTAAATTTTATTTTAACCAATGCTGCAGTGCAGCTAGAAACTAGATATTAAACAAAATGAGTAAATAAATACATAAAGCAAGCCATATGGCATTTCTCTCAACTAGCAAGACAGTAGCCGTGAAATGTTTCTCATAGTTTCACTAGGCATTTTAGTAAATATCATAAATTAAGAGCTCCACAGTATAATCATATGTTTTCAAGTTTGAGAGTGTCGTATTTGCGATGCTTTCTACAAAGGAATGCCAATAGCGAGGATAATGGCCTCCCTTTTTTT
The DNA here is from genome assembly GCF_023864345.2 of Schistocerca serialis cubense. NCBI lineage: Eukaryota > Metazoa > Arthropoda > Insecta > Orthoptera > Acrididae > Schistocerca > Schistocerca serialis. The sequence continues at coordinate 177,812,835 of NC_064642.1, forward strand.
TCTACCTGTGCCTCTGAAAAGGCACACACTAATGGCTTTTTGTCCAGGTGTCTGACACAGCTGGGTGCCCACGACGCATTATGTGCAGGTGGTCACTTATTATAATACATTCACGCATTTACATACATTTCATAACTCTTAAAGTACGATTCTTGGTTTCCAACAACCTTTTTCACAAACCAGAGTCCCTAACAACTACTCATTATTCCTTACCTTATTCGTCGACACTTCTTCAATATTTCATCATAACAGATATGTAGCATACTCAAGTAACTCATATAGCATCAGCTTATTGATCATAAACATACTGCAACAGCATAATACACATAGTCATCGTAATAATAACATCTTAACATCTCAGTCAACTCTCAAAATCGTTGTAGCTTCCTCCAATAATTTCAAAACCTAAAAAAAAATCTCTGCTCATGTCAAAAGTGTCATCTGCCTCAAACGTACTTTAAAAATCATGATCCCATACCAAATACATCATTCAAAGCTCTCATAGTATCACAATGGTTCCGAAAAAATATGAACAGTTCACAAAATACAGACAAAATACAATTTCATAAGTGTGAAGTTATCCAACTGTGTAATGGCTAAACATCTGTCACTTACGGAGTAAAAATTGTTTGTTTCTCTGTTTAAATAATCAGATAGCTGTGTATTTTATGTGTTAGAGAAATATGGTACCGATGTGTAAAGTTGTATAAGCAAATACCATATTAGCTATGGCTCCTTGTGCTTGCCAAGCACATGGTACACAAAGTAAGCGAGTACCCCCCTGAGGATTAATGTAATTATACCCTCAGGTGTTACAGATTACAGCAATGGAATGAAATGTATCACGGAAAACCTTTGTATCATTGTACTTCAAATATCTTTAAAAATAAATGATTTAAGTGCAAAATTGATCACTCAAATACGTGTCCTGTAGCGCTAAATGTGCGTCTTGCTGTAAGATCATCTCTGTGGAAGTGTCGTAGTTATTGTCCTCCGAAAGCTAAGTTCTGCAGAAGCCAATGTACTTACCTCATGATAAACAAAAGTGAAATGCTTTGCGTATAGATATCTTAGTTATTACGCTTATAGCCATAATGAAGAAAGTACTGTGCTGTAACGTATTGTTGTGCTACGGAAAAGGTGTCTCATTGTAGCTATACCACAAAAGTTACTACTAAAACATGTGTTACTTTCCAGAATAATTCAGAAAACTGTGCAGATATAAAACAGAAACACCGCAAAAGCAACATTGTAAATTGTTACTCATTAGTAGTGTCGTGATAAAATCGTGTAGCTGTCACATAAACTAACCACTGTGCCATCTGGTATCTCACAGAAAGTACCTTAAATCCAGAATGTATTTTCAAGTAAACCAAAATGTTGCATTAAAATCTCATTAGCAGTACTGGTAAATGATCTAAGTATTTGAGCCTTATAGTCGTTATGTAATCGTGCAACTAACAAGCAAGAATGTAGACACACAATTACACTGTGTCATCTGTTTGCAATAACAATGCATTCGTAATTTCTGTTTAAATAAGTTCTCTTGGTTCTTGACTGGATATTTAACTTCAAACATTGTTGCATGTTAACAGATTCTAAGTCTGACAAAGCATACTAGCAATGTAAAGTGAAAAGTTATATGGCAAAGACAAAGTTAAAAAGCAGATTATCTTTCAATAAAGGGTTTTACATGTGAAATGTGGTGTAAACCTTTACTCTTCCTAGTACGCAGAGTTTCAACTTCAACGCAATTATCATGTGGTATACATCGGATTCTGTAAGGTCCATTGTAAACTAGAAAGAATTTGTGACTCAAGTGTTTCTTCTTATGTGACAATGAATGATCTTTAATGAGAACTTTCTGACCAATACATAATTTCTTTGCATTTGGTTTACCGTGTAGTTTTCTCCTTTTGTCTGGTGCAGATTTTATATTTTTAAGAGCCAAATCAATTATGTCTTTGTGTCGAAGTTTACGTGTTTTCGGGAAAGGTACAAGCTCTCTGATTCTGTTCGGTGGTTCTTCATTCTTCAGTACAAGAGTAGGTGGTAAAGCAGTGGAGTCATGAGGCATTTCATTCAGCACATTTTGAAATAAGTGTAAATATCTGTCCCAATGCCGATGCTTACTGTGACAATAAGGTCTGCAAACCTTATTGATTTCTTTCATAATCCGTTCGGAGCGGTTACAATGTGGTGAGTACAATGAAATAAAAACAGGTTTGATTTTATGATTCCGAAGCATGCGTGACCAAATAGCAGATCTGAATTGCGGTCCGTTATGTGAAATGACTTTACTAACGTGTCCAACTTCACGTAAGAAATTTTTCACAAAGGCGTTGGATACAGACTGTCCAGTGGCTTTACGTAACGGTGTGAAAGTAACAAATTTTGAAGTAAGTTCAACAGCGACTAGAACGTACGAAAACCCATTAGATGTTCTGACAAGCGGTCCCAAGAGATCAACAGCAGCAAATTCTTTTAATTTAGAAGGAATAATAGGAAACAACGGAGCACGATGTGAGACAGTAGATGGTTTCGCCTTTTGACAAAGTTTACAAATAGACAAGACTCTTCGAATTCTCTTTTCCATATTGTTAAAATAACAAGTCGTTCGAAGAATATGATAACATTTTCGTGGACCAAAATGTGCATAGCTGAAATGAGTGTACCAAATGAGCTTATTAACAAAATCGTCTGGAATGCAAAGTACCCATAGCTTGTCATCAACAGTACAGCGTTTGAACAGTATGTTGTTTCTAACCAGATAATAATGCCGAATCTGTGTGTGTGTCTTTTCATGCCATTTGCTCCTGATGTCTTTCCAAATCGGATCTGTATCTTGTTCATGAGCAATGTCCTTTAAAGATATGGTGATGAAGTTTTCAAAGGCGACTTTCTGAATGTAAAGAATACTGAAATTTTTCTCGAGGTTGCCTTCTGTAGTACTTTTCTCAAGCCCAGCCGGTGCGCGTGACAGTGCGTCCGCAACAATGTTGTCCTTGGCGGGAATGTAGATTACTGCGAAGTGGAACTCTTGCAGAAACAATGTAGAACGTTTTAACCTGTCATGATTTAATTTTGAAGACTTAAGACTTTGTAATGCACGATGATCACTGTATACTTTTACGTGCTTACCAGGAAGAAAGAAACGGAATTTGTTAAATGCCCAAACGATAGCTAATGCTTCTAATTCAGTAACGGAATAATTTTTTTCAGATTTTGTTAGCACTCGGCTAGCAAAAGCAATGGTTTTCTGAACGGTAGTGTCATTTTCTATGGCTTCTTGAAATAAATGGGCACCAAGACCGACTTTAGAAGAATCCGTGCTAAGGCAGAAATCTTGTGACAGATCTGGATGAGCCAGTATTGGCGCGTTAAGTAGCGAATTCCAACTGTGAAAGTTCGTCCCAGTTCCAAATCGTATTTTTCCCTGTGAGAGAACAAAGTTTTGGTGTAACAAGAATTTGCATATTCAGAAAACGACGGTAAAAATTTACGAGACCTAGAAAACTGCGGACTTGTTTTTTTGTGGATGGAACTGGAATGGCTCTGATTGCTTCTAACTTTTAAGGATCCGGCTGAATGCCTTCAGAAGAAATAATATGTCCCAAAAACGTCACCTTTGTCCAACCGAATTCACACTTTTCCAAGTTACCTGTAATTCCAGATTCTGCAAAAAAATGTAACACGCTGTTGAGGATGCGACTGTGTTCTTCCCATGAGGCTTCTGCAATCAGAATATCGTCCACATATAAGGTGATGTGACGTTTTAAGAACTCAGGTAATATGGAATTTAGCCCGCGAATGAATGCTGTCGAAGAAATGTTCAAACCAAAAGGAAGTTTCCGAAACTGATAACAAACGCCGAAACAAAGGAAAGCTGTGTATTTTCTACATTCTGGATGAAGTTCGATCTGATAAAAGCTGGATCTGAGATCAATAGAAGACAACACTTTTACACCATTAAAATTCTGAAGAAGTTCTTCTAACGTTTGCGGCCTGTCTGTTTCAGGAATGATGATAGTATTGATTTGTCTCGAATCTAAGACAAGCCTGATCGATCCATTTTTCTTCTCAACAACATGTAATGGATTGTTGTATGAGCTTACTGCAGGCTCAATAATGACCTCGTCAAGCATAGATTGTATTTCTGTTCTAACATGGTCCCTATAATGTGCTGGAATTACGTATGGTCTAACACAAAATTTAGTATGCTCACGAACTCGAAATTGGTATTGAAATACCTTCATTGTTCCTGTTTTGTGAGTAAAAACTGTGGAATGTGCTTGTAAAATCTCAAAAAGGTCCTGCCTATCACCGTCATTACAATTCTCAATTGTTTGAATTTTATTCTGAATTAACTCATTAGTTTCAATTATGCCATCGATATCATCCCTGTCAGTACTTGCAGAGTGATTGTTACTGTCTAGTTCTGTAGAAAATTCCGAACTGTTGTCTAACAGAAGGTAAAGCCGATTAATTTCTTCATCATGGTTTGAGAGCCAATATTCAAATTTCAAAGCTATTGACCTACCTTCTTTCTCTAAACTTATTTCAGCATCCTGAAAGTTTAAGATTACTTTGTATTCATTCAAAAAGTCTACTCCCAATATAATTTCCGTCGACAATAATGGAACAATAAGAGAGTTCATAGAGAAGCTGTGGCTTTGACAAAATAATTCTAAGTTGGTTTGTTGGCGCACATCTACACTTTTTACCAAAGATTGCACCTTGTAATTTAATCTTACATAACGGAAGTGTGGGACAATCGTTCGATTTGTTGCATTTGCAAAAGGCTGTTCCACTAATTACTGAAATGGGACTGCCTGAGTCAAGTACTGCCGTAAATTTTACGTCATTTACTGTAATGTGAATCACAGGATATGAAATGTTGTTATGTTTTACGTCGTGTTCCTGGAGTAAGATGTCTCTAATGTCTTCCATTCTTACGTAATTACTAGCTACGGCAGCTGCGTCGTCAGTTTCATACGTACGTTTTGTGGCTGCCAGCAGTATGAGTCATTGCGTATTGTCTCTTTGTTGGCGCGCGTCGTTATTGGGATTTGGTGACCTAACTTCTACAAATTCGTCTTGTCGAGAGGGCCCTGCTCTGTTTTAATCCCGCCAGTTCTGATGCAATTCAGGTCTGTCGTTACGATCATATCGTCTGTCGTCATGTTGGTAGATTCCATAGTTTCTTTCTTGTCGGTCACGTGGTGGAGAATTTCTCCTGGAATCGTAACTGCGCGCTGGACCGTTGGGTCTAAAGTTATTCTCTCTCCCTTGATAATAATTATTTTGGTTCCCATATTATTACTGCTCTGCCAACGGTTGTCATACGGGTGGTGTCTGTTTTGGTCACAATTTGTGTTGTGAGAATAGTCTTGTCGTGTCCAGTTATTATTTCTTTCATCGCGGAATTGCGACGGATGTGACCTGCAATTGTTGTGTTTCCGTTTTCGCGTTCCGCGATTGTCAGTGTCAATTTCTAATTCTTGTAAGAGTCCCTGAAAAGTTTCAATGTCGTCTTTGCAACGTCCTGCCAAAATAATATGTCGTAAATGTTCAGGTAATTTGATTAAGCAAATGCGGATGAGTTCTGAGGGGCTGTATGGGTTTGACAGGTACTGATTCTTGTGCAACGTGTCTTCAAAATATTTCACGAGACTGGAAAATTCAGATTGTTCGAAATGTTTCATCATTATGAAGCTATGTTTTACTCGGTCTTGTGTAGTTTGAGACCAATATGCTCAGAGGAAGGCATGATAAAATTCTCCTTCACTGCGGCAATCGTGAATGACCGATCGCATTCTTACAGCTGGTTCATTCTCTAAATAGCCACACATAAATACTAATCTGTGCTCCAATGACCAGTTGAGAGGAAAACAATGAGAGAATTGATGGAGCAACGCTTGTGGATGAATGTCATTGCCAGAATTCTTAAATGTTTTAAATTTACGCGTAGTAATGAACAGATTATAGTCAAAATCATCATGTCGGCGAGTCGCATATCGGTCATTGTTACGTTGTTTCGGCGGTTACATTTCAAAATTCGGTGCACCTTGCCAATTTCTTTCATAATTTCCGAAATGCCCTGTGTTATTATTTTGTGGCTTTTCCGTATTTCTATGTCCCTCTTCCCGTATTGGGGCGCGAGTGTCCTCTGAAATACGTAATTTTTGTATTACCTGTGTCAGTTGATCTTGTACTTCCCGGATTTCTCGTTGGTGTTGCGCATTTATTTTATTCTGATTTTGTTTGAATTTCCTAATTGTTCACACTCTTCTGTGTCATTAAAGACTACCGGTTTCGTGTCATTCAGATTATCATCTACCTTCGTAGATAAATTATTTAGCTGATCCGAAAGTTCAACTACTTTCTCTGATAATGAACTAATTTCCTCTATGTGTCTTTCTGAACCAATTTTCAGAGTATCTACTGTGTCCTTTACGTTTTCCTGAGTTTTTGCAAGTTGCGTAACCGAATCGGTTGATGCAACTGAATCAATTTTAGCTTGCAAGGTCTCATGATTTTCATGAACAATAGTTTGCAGTTCTTTTATGGCTGCTTCGTGATTCTGTAATGCATTTTCATGCCGCGAAAATATAGGTTGAAAATGTTCACAAATTTGTGTTTTTACATCATTACAGACTTTTGGACATTTCGATTCAATGTTATGTAACTCAGTAGTTAAATCTTCACATGTTTGTTCAAGCTTATGTTCCACTGAGTCTAACTTTTGAAGCTTTTGTTCCATTGCGTCTAACTGTTGCTGTGTTTGTCTCTGGTGTTGTTCCATTGTGTCTAACTTTTGAAGATTTTCTTCCATTGTGTCTAACTTTTGAAGATTTTGTTCAATTGCGTCTAACTTTTGAAGCTTTTGCTGTGTTTCTCTATGATTTTGTTTCATTTGTTGCATTAATTGCAAATAATAATGTATTAGTGTCTGGAATCTGTTTCTCTATGCTTTTTGGCAGTGCATTTTCACCGGCAACATTCACATTTTGACAAGCAGAAAATGTGTCTTGACTCATTTGAGAAAACGGTGAGGACCCAAAACCTAAGTCTACAGTATTTGCAATATTGCGTTCTGTCATTTCGGAATCCTGAGGCGAGCTGTTGCTGACCGATCGATCGATAATGCTTCCCTGTTCACTACCTGTTTCACTGTCTACACCATTGGCTCTGAGCGCTATGGGACTTAACTTCTATGGTCATCAGTCCCCTAGAACTTAGAACTACTTAAACCTAACGAACCTAAGGACAGCACACAACACCCAGCCATCACGAGGCAGAGAAAATCCCTGACCCCGCCGGGAATCGAACCCGGGAACCCGGGTGTGGGAAGCGAGAACGCTACCGCACGACCACGAGATGCGGGCTGTCTACACCATTATTTGCCGCCCACTCCATTTCCATATGCACAATTACCATATTACTACTTCGAATGTCTGTTAATTCACTACACAGTGGTGCTGATAAGCTACGCTCCTTGTCACTATAATTTCTCAGTTTACTTTGGAGCCTAGTGTTACGTTCTTCACACGCCATTATTGATACAATATTTCACACGATAACACAGAAAAGCACAATTGAAGAGCAAGAGCAAAAATAAGAGAACACATTGACATAGCACTGAAAATAGTATCTAGTTAATTGCAAGCGCAGCTGCGAAATACTTGGTGCAAATCTACATGCATGCCACAACTGTTTTACTGTACAACAATGAAAGACCGCAACTACAAAGGAGATTCTCTCTGCAATTACGCGCTAGCAATAAACAATAGCTACACTAATTACACAAACTACAAGAAAAAATCAGAAGATTCCAGTCAGGTATCCTCGGCTAAGGGTCGACATATGAAACGTCCGCTTTTTAAAAATTATATACGTTACTGGGCTTAAACTGACACACAATATTTTTTAGCGCAGCGCAATCTGACTTTCAAAAATCCCTACAAAAGAATGGCCCTGAATAACATTAACCTATACGTTTCACAAATCACTTACCTCACAAAAATCTTGGTTACTCGAACTACTGCAATACAGCGAGCGCCACTACTGCCAGCTAAATAAAAGACTCAAACTACGGAAGGCACTAACTACTGACAGGCATAGTTAGCAAATGAAAGATTTTAATAGAGAACAAACAATGTATTTACCTTAATAGTCATCAAAAGTCATAATATTTATATATCAGTTCATGACATTCAGTCTTACAAATTTCAAAACTCCGCCATTTCTCTCCCCACATCCACCACTGCTGGCGGCTCACCTCCAACTGCGCAACGCTACGCGCTGTTCACATCCAGCTGCCCAACACTACAATGGCAGACAACAATGAAAACTAGCCACAGACTGCACACAGCACAGCCAGTGATTTTCATACAGAGCGCTACGTAACGTTGCCAATAAGAAAACATAAACAGCCTACTTACAACCGAAGTTAAGCGCTGTCGGGCTGGATGGGTGATCATCCGGTCTGCCGAGCGCTGTTGGCAATTGGGGTGCCCTCAGACCTTGTGAGGCAAACTGAAGAGCTACTTGACTGAGGAGGAGCGGCTCCAGCCTCGCAAAACTAACATACGGACGGGTGAAAGGTGTGCTGACCGCATGCCCCTCCGTATCTGCTTCCAGTCACGCCTGTGGGTTGAGGATGACACGGCGGCCGGTTGGTACCGTTGGGCCTTCGAAGGACTGTTCGGACGGTGATTTTTTTTACTGTTTTGGGCCAGAGCAAACTTCGCGAAAAACTTTATTTCCCTATACTAAGCACCGGCCGCTGTGGGCGAGCGATTCTAGGTGCTCCAGTCTGGAATCTTGCGACCGCTACTGCCGTAGGTTCGAATCCTGCTTCGGCCATGGATGTGTGTGATGTCCTTAGGTTAGTTAGGTTTAAGTAGTTCTAAGTTCTAGGGGACTGATGACATCAGAAGTTAAGTCCCATAGCGCTCAGAGCCATTTGAACCATTTTGAACACAATGAATGACACATTAATGCTTTTGCATTCAGTATGTAAACAATATACAGAGGTAACCTGGAATCCACCGACGAAAGTCTGAAGTTGTACTGGTATACTTTCTGAGTAGCTTGGTACAATGGACCACTAGTCTCCGGTGGCTCGTGACAGAGTAATAATTTAATTGTGATATATTCCATAAGTTAGACCAGTTACCTTTGTATGGATTAAAATATCTTCCCAACTGATAAAAATTGCCAAAACGTACAATACTAAACACAGAGCAGCAAATGGCAAACTAAAAACGAAAAACCTGAGACAAAGCCACACACCACTGTTTGTAAGCTTGAAGACGGCAAGCAAAAAACGCATAACTATCATCAATACTAAGTTCCGTGACTGACCAGAACAAGTTTGTTTCGAAAAAAGCCGTGCAGCGCATACCGTTGATATTTGCGCGGTCTTGCAGATATTTTTTGCCACGCAGATACAAAAATAAATGGGATCAAGAAATCAGACGAAATATAATTGATATGTAACGAGCTACCTTGGACCATGTGTCCATCATTCTAAAATATTCACAAAAAATCTCTGAAGAAATTCCAATATATTTCAACTTGTAGTTATCTAATGTAGCATCAAAATATTATGGACTGAATCAAAACGTATAAAGGGCCAGAAAGTATCGCTACTGACTAACGAAACGCTACATGTGTATGAAACGATTATGCTATTTGAAAAGTCAAATAAAGTGTAGTTTATGGAGATGTTGAGTCACAAATGGACTCTGAATACAAAAGAAAGTGTGGTAATGCGCGTGCGTGAAAAGGCCTCAGATATCTGAAATTTCCAAGTAAGTAAGTGTATCCGCCCAGTATACACTCCTGGAAATGGAAAAAAGAACACATTGACACCGGTGTGTCAGACCCACCATACTTGCTCCGGACACTGCGAGAGGGCTGTACAAGCAATGATCACATGCACGGCACAGCGGACACACCAGGAACCGCGGTGTTGGCCGTCGAATGGCGCTAGCTGCGCAGCATTTGTGCATCGCCGCTGTCAGTGTCAGCCAGTTTGCCGTGGCATACGGAGCTCCATCGCAGTCTTTAACACTGGTAGCATGCCGCGACAGCGTGGACGTGAACCGTATGTGCAGTTGACGGACTTTGAGCGAGGGCGTATAGTGGGCATGCGGGAGGCCGGGTGGACGTACCGCCGAATTGCTCAACACGTGGGGCGTGAGGTCTCCACAGTACATCGATGTTGTCGCCAGTGGTCGGCGGAAGGTGCACGTGCCCGTCGAGCTGGGACCGGACCGCAACGACGCACGGATGCACGCCAAGACCGTAGGATCCTACACAGTGCCGTAGGGGACCGCACCGCCACTTCCCAGCAAATTAGGGACACTGTTGCTCCTGGGGTATCGGCGAGGACCATTCGCAACCGTCTCCATAAAGCTGGGCTACGGTCTCACACACTGTTAGGCCGTCTTCCGCTCACGCCCCAACATCGTGCAGCCCGCCTCCAGTGGTGTCGCGACAGGCGTGAATGGAGGGACGAATGGAGACGTGTCGTCTTCAGCGATGAGAGTCGCTTCTGCCTTGGTGCCAATGATGATCGTATGCGTGTTTGGCGCCGTGCAGGTGAGCGCCACAATCAGGACTGCATACAACTGAGGCACACAGTGCCAACACCCGGCATCATGGTGTGGGGAGCGATCTCCTACACTGGCCGTACACCACTGGTGATCGTCGAGGGGACACTGAATAGTGCACGGTACATCCAAACCGTCATCGAACCCATCGTTGTACCATTCCTAGACCGGCAAGGGAACTTGCTGTTCCAACAGGACAATGCACGTCCGCATGTATCCCGTGCCACCCAACGTGCTCTAGAAGGTGTAAGTCAACTACCCTGGCCAGCAAGATCGCCGTATCTGTCCCCCATTGAGCATGTTTGGGACTGGATGAAGCGTCGTCTCACGCGGTCTGCACGTCCAGCACGAACGCTGGTCCAACTGAGGCGCCAGGTGGAAATGGCATGGCAAGCCGTTCCACAGGACTACATCCAGCATCTCTACGATCGTCTCCATGGGAGAATAGCAGCCTGCATTGCTGCGAAAGGTGGATATACACTGTACTAGTGCCGACATTGTGCATGCTCTGTTGCCTGTGTCTATGTGCCTGTGGTTCTGTCAGTGTGATCATGTGATGTATCTGACCCCAGGAATGTGTCAATAAAGTTTCCCCTTCCTGGGACAATGAATTCACGGTGTTCTTATTTCAATTTCCAGGAGTGTAGTTTAGATTTAACGATCAGTCTAGCTGTGGAAAACGCACGTAGAAGACGAAGTCAAATTGGAAGTGCTTAAGGATTTGGAGTCTGGACGGGCCCATAATCAATTACTATTGGTTGCCTTTTACAGTTACACACAATTTATTTTAAACCAGTAATTCCAGACTCAACAATAAATAAAAATACCACACGTTAATAATGAAGGAATAAACAACTGCGTAAATAATAGTGTTTTCAGTTAGTTACAATTTAGCAAAGCACCATTAAATACAGATACAGCAGATAATGTTTTAAAAGCAAGCCACTCTGGGCAGAAGGCCTTACACGCCAGGAATGACAATAAATGAAGAATTGTTTAAAACACGCTGCAACTTACTAATTACAGGTATTGAAATAATAAAGGCAAGTCGCCCCAAAAACTGCAGAAGGCATCAGACGCCAGGAATGGCAGTAAATAAGGTTTTAAAGGCTTACTGCGTAAATACAAATACCAGATTAGAATTTTAAGGCAAGTGACGACAATCACGGCTGAAAGCCTTACTCGCTAGGATCGGCAATAATACAAAAAATTTAGAAACCTGTTGTAAAACCGCAAATACAATAGCAAAGGCTAATTAAAAAAAAAAAAAAAAAAAAACAAGCAGCTGGTCACCAAACAGGTGAAATAAGATGATGGTAAATTTTGTAACACAACCCTTAATATCCACTGAACACTACACTGCTAGATTTATTCCAGAAGGCGACCAGAACTCTTAACTAGACATATATCACCTTTAATGTAGGCATTACATGGTATTGTAATAAATAATACAATAATAAAACACGAGGACCAGTGCATAAGTTCCTTAAAGGGTTCTAAGACATATTGTACCGGCAGAAGGCTTGGGCTGAAGGAGCGTTACACTGAACTAATGGCCGTCAGACCTTTTAGAACACACATGTCTTACAAGAACCAAGGGGCCACAGACGGTCCTCCAGGAATCGACCTCTGAGAAGGTCCGGCCACAAACGCTTCCGCGAGCAATGAGATAGGCAGCCAAGAGTTGCATTCACTTCCAAAGATGGTAACTCTGACTAGTGACAATCTAACGCGTGACTAACGATAATCTTGCTGAAGCTACCTGACGTACGATAAAAGAAATGCAACGATGGAACAATACGCCAAAGCCAGAACCGGCAATCTGCACTACGTCCCCAGAATACTGTGTTTAGAGCGGCCGGAACGAGAAAGGAATCACTGTCACCAGAGTAGAAGAATCACCAACCGGCGTACAATCGAGAAAGCTGTGAAACGACACGCCTTACCGGACAGCAGCGGCAAGGCGAGGCTTACACTGCCATTACGTACACTAACTCCCAGACAGGTAACTGGGCCGTTAGCGGTCGCCAGACAAGAAAAATTACCGCTGGTTGAACTTAACAGCAATAAATAGTAACAAGAAGTTGAGGAAAGCTAAACAGTCCCCCCCTTCCCAAGCACTCCATTCGCTGGTCTTCGCCTCGGCGACACCGCGAACAGCATCCCGAACCCAAGTCACTGGAGAATCGCGAGATATCACAATGGTGGAGGATTTTTTACTAGAATTGAAATCCACTCATCTTGAAGCTTGCTAGATCCGGTTTACGACGAGGTCTTGCACCCTCGTGACCACAGCCCTTCCATCCGGCAGTCCATGCGTGCCGCCAGTGCTCCCAGCGTGTTTTTTGCGCACTGCGTAGACCTGGCACCTCCTGAGTCCCCAAACGAGCTGGCCCACTCACACGACCTGGAAAAAAAAAAAAACTTCGCCCCAAAGATAGGGCAACTTTTACTATAAATCGATAATCGCTGCTGCTGCCACTAACGAACAGGCAACGCTTGCGTAACGGAGTGGCGCCAGTCAACAAGAGAAGGAGACAAACAGCCGCAACCATACCAACTAAACGATGCCGTCTGACCTCCAACAGAGGGCGGAAACCCACAAACAGCACCAACGCGAGCCGCAGCACGGCTCAGGAACCTTAGTTCACAGATAGTGGAGGGCGTACTAATGTGAAATAACATGCTTTGTGATTCCGAAAATAAGGTCATCCAAGACGAACAGCGTTCCCATAGTCTGTGATGAATTGTAGAGATTATGGTGCTGAAGCCACTTTATATTTCTTGTGCATCATGGAGGTTTCTGCCTGTTCACTGTTATCTCCTTGAGGACCTTGTGGAGTCCACGGCTGACTCAACAATTTCAAAGGCCAGTGTCGCTTTCTCTTATAAAGGGGGGACGAGGTTTCCCGCGATTATGGTGGTGAAGTGGAATTATTGGGAAAAGTTCCTGTGGCTACCGTTGGTGGACCATCGTCACTGGATGAAAAGGGGTTCTTATCGAACATATGCTGGAGAAGAGTCATTGGCTAAAATTCTTCTTGCCGCCCTTGCTGGGTATTTCTTTCTTTGTCTGAATATATTAAGTTCACCGTCTTCAAAGTCCAAAGACTTCTTTATCACAACACTGTAATTATAGCATATTGCGGCACGTGCTACCTGCGCCTGTGTTATAACGTTTCTGTATGCATCCACATTTGTAATATAAAAGTGTGTTATTAATCCAGCATGTCATCTGACGATGGATTACGCCCGAAGCGCGTAATGAAAACATAAGAGTTCCACTAACATCTGGTGACTACCTTCTATGACCTATCAGCTTTTTGTAGAATTATATTAAAAAATCATTAAAAATGGTCATGAGTCTCACTCACGACTGTGAGTCGTACTTACGAGACCTGTTCAAAAAATTTTGCAAAAACAGACATAATGTCTTATGGGACAACCGCAATCAGTGATTTTATAATACTTAAAATCCGTCTTGATTGCATTTTTTTTTTTTATTATTCATATGACCGGTTTCGGTTTATTCAGAACCATCTTCAGATCTGTAAAAATAATTATACTAATTTACTATTTCACGAAAGCAAATCTTTTTCATCCTATCTTATCAACATCAAATGTACCAGAACGTACCTGATATTTAAGTTACAGGAGTAACCCGTCCAATTCAGCAACTTTCACATGCTACGTCACATAAAATTGGTTGGCAGAGTGCACGTCATTTATATTAATTATAACACTATTACCGACAGGTGGCGTCTGGTACATTTGTTACATTCCATTTGCACATACTGTATTCAGTAGATCTTTTTTATATTAAAAATATTTAATTAAAATATGTAGATGTCAAAGCTAAAATCTGTACTTGTCTGGATTAAAAAACAGTAAAATTATCATTTTTATACGATCTAACAGGCATAGGGCGATTTATATATCTATGGTGCTGGTGTGAACTTGTTTTCTTCTACGGTCTGCTTCCGTGGTTCCCGCCACTTTGGTGTTGTGCCGCGGTCCGCTCAGTCGTCTGCTGTCCATCGCCGCGGGCAAGAGGGCCGCACAGGAGGGCCCCGTCAACGACGCCAGGCGTTGCACGCGTCTTCCGGCTTCTCCACCACGCACCATCTTTCATCCCTCGGCCTGGATCTCCATACGCAACAGTTGTCATCATAGTAGGTAGTCATAAATGCTAAAATAGGCGTTATGATTGAATTCGCTTTGTTCGTTGAGGATTAAATCCGGATCTTTATTTTTGTGGGTGTATATTTCGATCTCTTCTAAAATGTTAAGGAACCGTCCCTTGTGAGCTCTATGCAGGATGTCTAAGTTGTTTTCAATATTCGTGACTGAGTGCTTTGTCGCAGCCATATGCGCCCCAAAAGCTGTTTTGTTTTGAGAGTAGGTGTGCTCCCTGAATCTGGTTTCAAAGTTCCTACCAGTCTGCCCTATATATTGCTTACAGCAGTCATTACATTTGATTTTATAAACACCTGAATCCTGAAATTTATTCCTACTATTACACAGTCTATGCCGGAGCTTCAATTTTAACGTGTTATTTGTTCGGAACCCTATTTTAACGTCGGATTTACGAAAGCATCTTTAAATTTTGTCTGCAATTCTTCCATTGTAAGTGAGAGCTACATATTTTTTCTTGTTGTTCCTCTTAACTGCTACTTGCCTTCCTTCTGTTTGTTCCATTTGCCTCTTCTTTATCTTCCTATAAATATTCATCACCTGCTTACACGTATATCCGTTCGCTACGGCCACTTGTTTTAAAATACTTAAATCCTTTTCTACTTCGTGTTGGCTTAGTGGCAATCTTAGTAGCCTGTATACCATCTAAGTAAAATATGCCCATTTGTATCGCGGTGGGTGACAAGAGCGCTCGTTGATAACTAGATCGGTACACGTAGGTTTTCTGAATATGCTAAATTCATGCTTCCCATTTTTCTTTATTAGTGTTAAATCTAAGTAATCTATACGGTTGTTTTCTTCAAATTCCATGGTGAATCGAATTTTCGGGTGTGGAGAGCTCATTTTTTGTGCTAAGTTTTCGATATCATTTTTATCTCCTTTGTATAATAAAATGGAGTCGTCCACATATCTCCTGTAATATACAATTTTCTCAGCGATATTAGGATTTTCATCAAAGAATTTGTTTTCTAAGTGATTTACAAAAATGTCAGCCAGCGTCCCAGCTAAACTGTTCCCCATTGCCAGCCCCTCTTTCTGTTGATAAATTTTACCATTGAAAGTAAAGTAATTGAACGACAAGACATGTTCCAACATTTCCACTAGTTCAATCACTTCCCCCAGTGCCAATTTACCATGAGTGAGGAGATTGTTCTTAATGATCTCAATCGTTTCTTTTACGGGAATGTTTGTGTACAGATTGGTGACATCCAATGAAGCTAGTGACCCATTCTGAGGTATAAGTACGTCTTTAATTTGCTCGGCAAATTCGTAGCTGTTGCTAATGTTGAAAGTCCGACGATATGTATATGCCGCCTTCAATCTGTTATTTACCTTTTTATTTAATTTATAACTTGGGCTGCTGGTGTTATTAACGATTGGGCGAATCGATTTTTCAACTTTATGGAGCTTTATTTGTGATCGTAATTCGGGGATTCGCGGATTCATTACTTTCAGTTTAAACTTTTCCTCCTCTGTGAATAGAAACACACTGTTATCTATTTGTTTCCTTATTTCTGTTTGAAATTTCTTGGTTGGATCTTTCTTGACTTCTACTATTCCGTTTTCCATAAAGAACTTTTCAGTTTTCTCTATATAGTCTGTATCGTGTATTAAAACCATAGTGCCGCCTTTATCTGCCTTTGTGACGATAGCCTTACGTGATTCTAACTTCTTATTCAAGCCCTTAAGAGTTAGTAGCTCGTTTCTGTTCTTCTGAGCAGAGTGCATTTCATCTATAATCGACTCCTTTACTTTAATTGCCGTGTTTATCTGTTCGTATCTATTCATATTTGCGATATCACATGCAATTTTCACTTCTGCGACAGTCTTTTTTATTGTATTTGAGTTAATTGCGGGATTTAGGTATACACCAGCAGCCCAAGTTATAAATTAAATAAAGAGCTAAATAACAGATTGAAGGCGGCATATACATATCGTCGGACTTTCAACATTAGCAACAGCTACGAATTTGCCGAGCAAATTAAAGACGTACTTATACCTCAGAATGCGTCACTAGCTTCATTGGATGTCACCAATCTGTACACAAACATTCCCGTAAAAGAAACGATTGAGATCATTAAGAACAATCTCCTCACTCATGGTAAATTGGCACTGGGGGAAGTGATTGAACTAGTGGAAATGTTGGAACATGTCTTGTCGTTCAATTACTTTACTTTCAATGGTAAAATTTATCAACAGAAAGACGGGCTGGCAATGGGGAACAGTTTAGCTGGGACGCTGGCTGACATTTTTGTAAATCACTTAGAAAACAAATTCTTTGATGAAAATCCTAGTATCGCTGAGAAAATTGTATATTACAGGAGATATGTGGACGACTCCATTTTATTATACAAAGGAGATAAAAATGATATCGAAAACTTAGCACAAAATATGAGCTCTCAACACCCGAAAATTAGATTCACCATGGAATTTGAAGAAAACAACCGTATAGATTACTTAGATTTAACACTAATAAAGAAAAATGGGAAGCATGAATTTAGCATATTCAGAAAACCTACGTGTACAGATCTAGTTATCAACAAGCGCTCTTGTCACCCACCGCGATACAAATGGGCATATTTTACTTAGATGGTATACAGGCTACTAAGATTGCCACTAAGCCAACACGAAGTAGAAAAGGAGTTAAGTATTTTAAAACAAGTGGCCGTAGCGAACGGATATACGTGTAAGCAGGTGATGAATATTTATAGGAAGATAAAGAAGAGGCAAATGGAACAAACAGAAGGAAGGCAAGTAGCAGTTAAGAGGAACAACAAGAAAAAATATGTAGCTCTCACTTACAATGGAAGAATTGCAGACAAAATTGAAAGAAGCTTTCGTAAATCCGACGTTAAAATAGGGTTCCGAACAAATAACACGTTAAAATTGAAGCTCCGGCATAGACTGTGTAATAGTAGGAATAAATTTCAGGATTCAGGTGTATATAAAATCAAATGTAATGACTGCTGTAAGCAATATATAGGGCAGACTGGTAGGAACTTTGAAACCAGATTCAGGGAGCACACCTACTCTCAAAACAAAACAGCTTTTGGGGCGCATATGGCTGCGACAAAGCACTCAGTCACGAATATTGAAAACAACTTAGACATCCTGCATAGAGCTCACAAGGGACGGTTCCTTAACATTTTAGAAGAGATCGAAATATACACCCACAAAAATAAAGATCCGGATTTAATCCTCAACGAACAAAGCGAATTCAATCATAACGCCTATTTTAGCATTTATGACGACCTACTATGATGACAACTGTTGCGTATGGAGATCCAGTCCGAGGGATGAAAGATGGTGCGCGGTGGAGAAGCCGGAAGACGCGTGCAACGCCTGGCGTCGTTGACGGGGCCCTCCTGTGCGGCCCTCTTGCCCGCGGCGATGGACAGCAGACGACTGAGCGGACCGCGGCACAACACCAAAGTGGCGGGAACCACGGAAGCAGACCGTAGAAGAAAACAAGTTCACACCAGCACCATAGATATATAAATCGCCCTATGCCTGTTAGATCGTATAAAAATGATAATTTTACTGTTTTTTAATCCTGACAAGTACAGATTTTAGCTTTGACATCTACATATTTTAATTAAATATTTTTAATATAAAAAAGATCTACTGAATACAGTATGTGCAAATGGAATGTAACAAATGTACCAGACGCCACCTGTCGGTAATAGTGTTATAATTAATATAAATGACGTGCACTCTGCCAACCAATTTTATGTGACGTAGCATGTGAAAGTTGCTGAATTGGACGGGTTACTCCTGTAACTTAAATATCAGGTACGTTCTGGTACATTTGATGTTGATAAGATAGGATGAAAAAGATTTGCTTTCGTGAAATAGTAAATTAGTATAATTATTTTTACAGATCTGAAGATGGTTCTGAATGAACCGAAACCGGTCATATGAATAATAAAAAAAAAAATTTGCAATCAAGACGGATTTTAAGTAACATTGTTCAAAAAATTCCGCAACGTTCGTAATTTCGCGCCAATGGTGACTTGGAGCGAAATGCTGTTGGCATCACTGCACACGTCTGTGCTTAATGCATAAATTCCGGAGGTTTCAATGTTGTTTATCTGTTAGTTATTGTTCAGTGTTGTATCGAATAAAACATTGTGTTGCACAGTTTTCGAATTTAGAGATGGCACAGTTACAGAAGCAACGCGCCTACATAAAATTTTGCGTGACTCGAAAAAACCTTTACAGAGACACACCAAACGATGTAGGAAGTCCTCTGTGATGAGTGCTTATGCCACACTCGGCGTTACGAATTGTTCACACGGTGAAAAAATGGTCAGACGGGAGATATAGATGTTCCTCGTTCAGGACGCCCTCCACCATCTATCGACGACGTTCAGGAACATCAACGAAATTGTGCGTGTAATCGATGACCAGCCGTCCGAGAGATTGCAGAAGAATGTAACATTTTTGTTATATCCTGTCATGAAATCCTGAAACAGCATGTTGGAATGCATCGTTTTGCAGCCAAGTTCGGACACTGCTCATGAGTCAAGACCAGAAAGACCTTCGTCTCGCAATCTATGACGAGCATTTGGATCCTGCAAATGAGAACGAGATGTTCCTTAAGAGAATTATAAGTGGTGATGAGACGTGGGTCTACGTTTATAATGTTGAGAGCAAAGATCGAACTTCACAATGGGTCGGGAAATGTTCTCCAAGGCCGAAAAATGCTCTTGAGATCGTGTCAAACGTCAAAGGCATGATGATACTTTTCTTTGACTTTGCAGAATTAGTTCATCATTAATTCGGGCCACATTGTTAACCAACGGTACTATCGGGACATGTTGCTACGAGTGAAAGGAAATGTGAGAAGGAAATGGCCTGAAATGTGGCGAGAATATTCATGGCTCCTGCATCACGATAAAGCACTCGCATATTCATATCTGTTGGCGAGTGGCAATTGCACAAAAAAACCAAATCACTGTGCTGCCTCCTACATTGTGATCTCAAGACCTGCTCCTTGTGGACTTTCTTTTATTTCCAAAGTTGAAAACCCCGTTCAAAGGACGAATATTTACAACGATAGACGAGATAGAAGAAAATTCGCAGACGGCGCTTTGTGCGATCCAGTAACAGGCGTACCAAGACTGCTTCCAGAAGTAGAAACGGCGTTGGGAACCGTGTATCAATTGTGGAGGAGAGTATTTCGAAGTAGACCATGCAGTTCGAAGCTCGTGGTCGTGCGGTAGCGTTCTCGCTTCCCACGCCCGGATTCCCGGGTTCGATTCCCGGCGAGGTCAGTGATTTTCTCTGCCTCGTGATGGCTGTGTGTTGTGTGATGTCCTTAGGTTAGTTGGGTTTAAGTAGTTCAAAGTTCTAGCGGACTGATGACCATAGATGTCAAGTCCCATAGTGCTCAGAGCCATTTGAACCATTTTTTTAGACCATGCACACTAAGTAAAAAGTAATAGTAGAAAAACTTTGCGGAGAAAGGCCTGGAATTTTTTTAACAGACCTCGTACAAGATAAAGGAAAGGATCCGCGGTTGTATGTACGCCTCGAAAAAGCTTCACCGCGGCAGCAGCCAGTGCACGTGGCACGTGTTGTCAGGCGCAGCTTGGCCTCGCGGGGCGCGCACGTGCCCGCCCCGACGTCCACTTTCCAGGGCAGCGCGACACGCTGGCGCAGATCGCATCAGCCCGACGGGAAATGGCATCGTCATCGCCCGCTAATGGCCGGACGCACGCGATAATCCAGAAAACTTGCGCGGCACACGCTTTTCGCCATATTCCCCCTCCGCCGCGTCGATACCGTATCAGGCGTATTCGCACTTCCGCCTGCCGCTTTCAAGCTTTTAGACAGGCGCACGCTTCTCCGCCCCAGCACACAGAAACCGGAACCGCTCTGAGTAAGTGGGTGCTATTTTTATTTTCGTATCCATCTATTGTAATGAAGGTTGCTTTCACATATTATTCTGCCTGCACTCTGCGTGACAAGAATAAGTAATGTTGACCGTAAATAACCATTGCCTAATGATATTGAAACACTTCCGTCTGTAAATCCAAGTTACTTGAATTCAGCCTTCAGTATACAAAACATTGTTTCAGACGCTCCTAAGACCAAATGTTCCTAGAATGAAGCTATCGTAACTATGAGGTTGTTTTACGCTTCTGGCAGATTAAAGTTATGTTCTAGACTGAGACTTGAACCTGGAAACCTACAACCAAAAGGTTACGGAATTGATGCCCGGATCAGTACATTGTTTCGGTCTGGAAGAAGGTTTCACTACCACAAGCTGCACTGACGAGGAGAACACGGCAAGTACCACCACCCGATTCTTAAAAAAATCTCTCAGTGGAAGAGTGTCAAAATAAGCTACCACATATCTCGAGCGTTTCTGCAAAAACAATGGTCAAAGCTTTCGAGGTATTTTCAGGCACTGTATGTGCGTTTTACCACGCCAAACGTTCAGCCGAAGTGGTGGCACAGTGGTTAGCTTCGCGGCTTCGTAACTTTGCGCCCAATGTTCTAAACCCGATTAGTACTTTTGTTCTTGTTTTTCATTTATAGAACCATATCTGTAGAAAGTTAGTACACGAATGTTTTCCAGTGCATATTGCTACAACGTTGTCCTTATTCATCTCCGTACTGTACATAAGTTAAATAAATAAAAAAGAGAGAAACGTATTTGAAATAGTTTTCTCTGAAATCCCTGTCGTGCACCTTGATTCATCATCAGCTGCAAGCGCCAGTTTTAGGGAAAGTGATCAGTTGTGCATGGTTGACCTCGAAATTATTCCCAAATGTTTCATATGGCTCTGAGCACTATGGGAATTAACTTCTGAGGTCATCAGTCCCCTAGAACTTAGAACTACTTAAACCTAACTAACCTAAGGACATCACACACATCCATGCCCGAGGCAGGATTCGAACCTGCGACCGCAGCGATCGCGCAGTTCCAGACTGTAGCGCCTAGAACCGCTCCGCCACATCGGCCGGCGAAATTATTGCCAACATGAGAAATTTTCGCCACTGTGACAAACTTGCCTTCACGTGTTGCTAGTGGTTTTCGAAATGTTTGTGTTTCAAATGTGTCTACGAACGGTATCATCCAAGGGAGTGCACCAAATCTTCCTGAGGAATGAGCATATGAATAAAACGTATGAAGTAATAAAAGAATTGAGATGACGATGAAATACCAGAACTGAAAAATTAAAAAGATTGTAACGCTTCAGCAATCCACACACACATACACACACACACACACACGCACACACACACACACACACGCACACACCCACACACACACACACACACACACACACACACACACACACACACACACAGACACAGACACACACACACACACACACACACACACACACACACACATATATATATATATATATATATATATATGACAGTTATTGTGAAATCTCATCGTAATTTAACGGTTAATATATCTCCCTTGTATTACCTGATTTGATAAGAAACATTCGTGCAGTACCTTCCTACAGACATGGGTAGATGGTTGAAAATAGTAAAAATAAAGTAAA
Organism: Schistocerca serialis cubense; assembly: GCF_023864345.2. Taxonomy (NCBI): domain Eukaryota; kingdom Metazoa; phylum Arthropoda; class Insecta; order Orthoptera; family Acrididae; genus Schistocerca; species Schistocerca serialis. The sequence continues at coordinate 177,835,183 of NC_064642.1, forward strand.
TAAAGACAATAATCGTGTTTCCAACACGGGGCGCAAAGTTAAAAAGCTACGGCGCTAACCACTGAGCCTCCATTCTAACTGAAAAGTCGCACGGTGTAAACCACGTTCGTAAAGAAACTCGAAACTACCTCTAATGCTGCGGCTGTCGTTTTTTCAGAAGCGGTCAAGCACGTACGGATAACCGAGACACGTTGACTCCTCTTCCACTGAGTGAAGTTCCTTGGTAATAGGACGATGGCACTTGGAGTGTTCTCCTCTTGAGTGAAAGATTTATTCTTGAACAATACGCTGGATTGATTTCACTTCTCCGCAACATCCTTCCATCAAGAGAGATTTCCGCAGAATACCCTCCACAATCTACATGTTAGCATGTCAGATGGCTATTGAAGCATGCTAAGTAGTGGGACCCGTCTTCTACTATTGGTTAGACATTTGTCGCATTTTATGGCCGAGATGTGCCTCGACCGAACCAGAACAAAGACTTGTTTGAAGTTAGAGCACTTCCTCATACTCAAAAAGCTCCTTAATGTAGCTGAGGTTATGGTCTGCAATAAGCGCGATTCGAGATCGCGTTTGCTACGTCATGATTTCGCAAATCTTCAGATTTGGTGTTTGTGTAACAGTCTACTGATTCACTCAATAGCACAATCTGTTCGTTTATAGCCACCAATTCCGCCCCCGGTAGCTGAGCGGTCAGCGCGACAGAGTGTCAATCCTAAGGGGCTGGGTTCGATTTCCGGCTGAGTCGGAGATTTTCTCCGCTCAGGGACTGGGTGATGTGTTGTCCTAATCATCATGATTTCATCCCCATTGACGCGCAAGTCGCCGAAGTGTCTTAAATCGAAAGACTTGAACCCGGCGAACTGTCTACCCGACGGGAAGGCCCTAGTCACACGACATAGCCACCAAGATAGCAATCAGCACGACGCGGCTCTCAATACTAGACAGGATCAAGCCGAAATCGTAGGAAAATATGTCATTTAACCTTTCAGCTAACTGCTGATGACCGTCGCGTGTTTATCGGGTCTCGGTAATGGCCGTCGAAGCAATGGCGTACATGCCATCACGTAGTCACTGTGTACGATTCTGTCCTTATCTTCTTTTATTTTATTTTGGCCTAACGCCGTCCGGTTATTTAGTTAGCAATCTCACGATTACTTATTCTCCTACGATTTTTTCAGCGTATACTTACATGAAATTTGTTTACTATCTTCGTTACAAGACGTGTTCCCTGTCACAGGTGGAACTTGTGTCCCACTGTCACTAGGTCTAGTGCAGTCAGATAGTGTGGAAAGGGGAGGGCAGAACTGAACACTGGATTTGGCAGCACTTTATTTCCGATGATGAATACATTCACCTGTTAGTAGCATATTCGTGTAGCACCCTTCGGCCTTAGTCTTCTTGTCCGAGAACTACTCTGGCTCATTCTTGGAACGTTGCTGTATCCTGCAATCTTAAAGATTATAGAGAGTGATTCCTTTTTAGTCTTAAGACCACAAAATACGTCAAAAACTACGCATTCGTTTAAAAATCGGAAAATTATGTGTTATTATAAATGCTATCCGGCTACAACAATGAGAGCCCTTGTGGCTGCTTTGATATTGTATTATTGAAGAATGCGATTCCAGGGAGGAAAATTGACGTAATTTTGTATGCAACTCTTTTGTCGGTGCGCGATAGCTGGGGCTGTAATCGACAAATTACGCAGCCAAGTTGCAAAACGGTATCATCTCTAGAAAGTTCATTGGGTTACAGCATAACACCAAAAGTGTTCATAAAGTGTGAAAATAGCTAGTCTGTGGTGCGTCCTCTCACCTCCCACCAAGTGGTTGTTTGTTTGAGATGTGTCCTCTCACCAACAGGCTTTTCGTTTGAGGTGTGCCCTCTCACCAATGTGGTGCTTCTTAGTAAGATATAATTTCACAGTAAATGCTCAAAAATATCGGCGTTCACTTCCATATACCTATTTTTCCACACAGGGAATGATTACACGCAACTGATAAGTGCTTCTGATGGAATCAGCTCACCTACATTGATATAACGCTGCATCATGTCACTGCGCGTTTCATTACAAGCTTCACACGTCAAGTGAACCCACATACAAAAGTGAGGCAAAGTAAGATGACACTGGAGGGCCTCTTCCGATCCACCGTTGATTTTACTCGCGGTTTAATACTTTTCGTGCTGCTAAAGAGTAATGTACTAGACAACCACCATGTTGAAACCACATTGTTAGTCGCAAGTTCCCAGGGAAGATCTGCAAGCAATACTGGAAGGTCATCCTCCAGCAATGTTCGATAGTTATCACCATTTAATATGCCATCGATAAAGAATGACCAATGAGCTTTTCATCAAGTATTCTACACCAAAGATTCATATTTCATAGACGGTGATGTTCAATTTGGCGCAAGCATTGTGAATTTTCCACATTCCAAAAATATATGTTGTGTCGGTTGATCATACCGTGATTCGTGAAGGTCGACTCGTGACAGAACGGTATTCGAATAAGAAAACTGGTGTCTCACTGTGTTTGCTAAACAGGTTACTCGGTTGTGGAAATCACTGCCATACAGTTCGTGGTTGAGGGTAAGAAGAAACGATTACATTTTCCAAATTTCAAAACTCAGCAAACAGTATTGTAACTCCCCATTCATGACTTAACAGCGGAGTGTTAAAGTGGGGGCTAGAATTCACAGCATCAAATATTGCAGTTTCATTATTCTCAGGAGCAACAGTCCTTTGACATTTACTTTTTCCTCGTTGTTCACTTGCCTCAGTAGAGACCAGTCGAATAACCCCACAAAAAGAAGCACGTGACCTCACATTGTTTCGAAAGCGTTGAGCATGAAGCAATCCTCACTTCTGTCGTAATAAACTGCTTTGTAACTAATAACGCAGTCAGGCTTCTATTTCCTTTATTGTTACTTCATCCCCCACTCTCTATATTCGCGGGGGATGGGCTGTCTGCGGTACAATACTCCCCTCTTCAGCCAAGTGAACGGTAAAAAGATATCAAAGGTGATAGAAAAATAAAAATATGAGGACTGTTTACATTTTATGTTAAAAAGATTAACTACGGACAGCTAATAGAACGAAGAATACATATAACTTACAAACACAATTGAGATGAGGTGGAATGCTTCTATGAGATAACACTCGAGCACTACACTTTCACTTAATGTCTGAAGGACTGGATAAAAAAGTACCCTGGGCGGTAGACTATGTTCCACAGAGGCTCAGGATGGGTGTGGTGGATGGATAAGGAGGTGATAGCTAGGAGGTGAAACAGATAGTGAGGATATATACATTGAGAAAGACAGAGCGTGAGGAGGATCAATTGTGTGTGGGGAGAATAGCGGCACAAAAAAAAAAAAAAAAAGGATACGAGAGGATGTAGAGGGAAGAGGAGAGAGGAGCCCTGATGTAGAGTGGGATAAGTGGAAAAGGGATAAAATTTGGTAGGAGGAATAAGTATCAGGGCGGATCTCATTGTCCGGGAGAGAGAGAAGGTCGAAGTTGCGTTGGAATATGATAAGACTGTGTGGAGGTGTAGGGACGGAGGGATGTGTTTGTGAAGGTGTGGTAGCTTATAAGGTTTAGTAATCAGAGGGGAAACAACAGTATTATTGGAAAGTAGTTTGCTGACGTATAGGAAAATTGTAGGTGATCCATGTGGGTAAGGAGGAGTGAGAATGAGATGAGATGGAAGAGGACGCAGGTGGGTAAAGGTAAACAGATGCGGAAAGAGAGACGGAATGCATGGATAGAGAATTTGAAGGAATTTATAGAACATTATGGGTCCGGTCAGGGTTCTGTAGGTGTGGAGAATATTGGAGGGTTTTAATCCTCATGTTCAGTCTGTAACTACTTTTAGTAGTTTTGGTCTATTGTGGGCTTTCTGTTGGATGTTTAGTACGTGAGGGTTCCACGTTAGTTGCCAGTCGAGGGTTACTCCAAGATACATTAGTGTGTTAGTTAGTTGGATAGGACGGCGTAAATGGTAAGGTAGAAGTCATGAAGGTGAAAGGTGCCGCTGGTTCGTCCTATAACTACTGCCTCGGTTTTAGAGGGTTTGATAATGAGGAGCGATTGGTTACCCCAGCAGGTAAATTGACTGAGGTAACCAGAATGAGATTTTCACTCTGCAGCGGGGTGTGCGCTGATATGAAACTTCCTGGCAGATTAAAACTGTGTGCCCGACCGAGACTCGAACTCGGGACCTTTGCCTTTCGCGGGCAAGTGCTCTACCATATGAGCTACCGAAGTACGACTCACGCCCGGTCCTCAAAGCTTTACTTCTGCCAGTATCTCGTCTCCTACCTCCCAAACTTTACAGAAGCTCTCCTGCGAAACTTGCAGAACTAGCACTCCTGAAAGAAAGGATACTGCGGAGACATGGCTTAGCCACAGCCTAGGGGATGTTTCCAGAATGAGATTTTCACTCTGCAGCGGAGTGTGAGCTGATATGAAACTTCCTGACAGATTAAAACTGTGTGCCCGACCGAGACTCGAACTCGGGACCTTTGCCTTTCGTGGGCAAGTGCTCTACCATCTGAGCTACCGAAGCATGACATGATGTTACCTAGAGCAATGAAAATTATGTCCATAGGCAATGGATGCGACATTATGAAAGAATTATTAGTTGAAGATGGGCAATGTACTAAGGACACCATTAAACTATCTGTTGCAGCAGGATTATGTAGAGTTAATGTAGGTATCAAACTGGATTCTGGCGAGCGCAATAAGAAAGAAATAATTTCAAGAGCTCAATGATCATGTGAAGATGCTCAATTTTTGGGTAACTGGACTAAGAATTGTTACCACAATTTGGAGCCGAAGCAGACCCATACGATAACACGTACTGTTGAATTAAAGAACTCTGAGAAAAGGTTTCGAGCATTCAGTTTTTTTAAATCCGCTTTTGAGCGTCGGCATAGTATTCGGTATAAATTGGATAACATAAAGATGTTCCGATTAGATTTTGCGGAATGATGTGCTGACATAACAACTTTGTGTGTGTGTGTGTATGTATGCTTTTCTGACAAGGGAGAATTTTTGCTGATGAGGCATAGTTTTTGCTGACCTGTCACAATTTTTTTAGCGTAACTGCGCACCACGTTATGGATGACGCAGCATTTGGCCCTGCATCTAGGCAACACGAGCGTGTGACCTCAGTGCAAAATAGGTGCATTTAACGGAATTTTGCTACGACTGACCATGACTTGTGTTATCAAGTACATGGGAATGTTTTAATTCTCATTTATTCTCACCATACCATCTCATCTACATATCACTTTGCTTGCCTACGATACGCTGACGTATAAAAGATCTCAATGTATTTCAAGCGTACTGGTCCACTAATACCATCAGTATCGATTTTATGTACAACGTGTAACTTTTATTGGCAAATAAGCTCATGAATACACGGTGCTATTTGACTTAATCTAGGTATGGAGTCCAGAAATAAGTTTCCTTTAAATTAAAGTATATGCATTACATAATTGTAACAAGTTAAGTTACAGGTAGGAATGAACTTTGGATCTATGGGATGTATTAATGAAAGATGGTGGTTAAATGATCACAAAGGATGACCTTTAATGGTTCTTAACACGACGTCTGACGAAGATGTTTTGAAAAGGTATATAAGGTAACAAGAATAGTGACAATGACTTAAGGACATGGCCCCCTAACAAAAGGTAATTGGTAATACACATTTATGAACAAAGGGTATGCTACTACAGATGCATCATATTTAAGTGTGGACCGGACAGGAAGGTGAGTGTGGGCCAGAGACAATTGGAAAAAATTCGCTGAAACTCTAACAGTGGTCGTGCTTGGATACACTGTCAAATCTAATTGGAATCTACACGTGCTCAACTGTTACAAGCATTTTTAATGAGATGAAAACATGATCAGTAAAGGTGTGTTAATGGTCAGATACCGTTCCGATGAAAAAATTCGTTATGCGTGTCGTTATTCGTTCTGTTCATAATTACATACCACAACCTGAAGCAAAGCATTGATTGCTGGATGCAATATAAACGAGGTTGCATGATCAAACAAACGGTACTATTTTTGAGTCATTAGTCTTTTGACTGGTTTAATGTGGCTCGCCACGAATTCCATTCCTGCGTCAACCTCTTCGTCTTAGAGCAGCACTTGCAAACCTACGTCCTCAGTTATTTGTTGAATGTTTTCCGATACCCGTCTCCATCTACAGTTTTTGCTCGTTACAGCTACTTCTATTTCCATGGAAATTATTCCTTGATGTCTTACCGGATGTGCTATATCCTGTCCCTGTTTTCCACATATTCCTTTCCCCTCTGATTCTACACAGAACCTCATTCCTTACCTAGTCAGTCCACCACATTTTCTACATTGTAGCACAACATCTGAAATTCATCGTTTCTTTTCCGTTCCGGTTCTCTCACAGTCCATGTTTGACTACCATACAATACTGTGCTCCAAACGTACTTTCTCAGAATTTTTTTCCTAAAATTACGGACTATGGTTGACACTAGTAGAGTTCCCACGGCCAGGAATGCACATGTTGCCAGTGCTAATCTGCTTTTGATGTCGTGCTTACTCCGTCCGTCATTGGTTATTTGTTGCCTAGGTACTAAAATTTCTTAATTTAATGTACTTCGTCACCACCAGTCCTGATCCTAATTTTCTCGCTGTTCTCATTTCTGCTACTTCTCATCACTTTCACTTTCCTTCCATTTCCTCTCAACCCATATTCTGTACTCATTCGACTGTTAATGCCCTTCAGCAGATCATGAAAGTCTTCATTTTCAGAGATGATAACAATGTCATCAGCGAATCGTATCTTAGATACTCTTTCATCTTGAATTTTATTTCCTCTCCTGAACTTTCGTTTTATTTCCATCACTGCTACTCAGCTGCATATATTGAACAGTAATGCTGAAAGATTACATCCCCATCTTACACTCTTCTTAATCCGAGCACATTGTTGTTGGTCATCTACTCTTATCACACCCTCCTGGTTCCCATTCATGTTGTGTATTAGCCGCCTCTCCCTATAGATTACTTCTGTTTTTCTCAGAATTTCGAACATGTCGCACCATTTGACACTGTCGAACGCTCTTTCCAGGCCGACAAATCCTATGAACGTGTCATGACTTTTTCTTTAGTATTGCTTCCATTATGAACCTAACATCAGAATTACCTCTCTGGTACCTTTACCATTTTTTCATGTAAAACTGATCATCATCCAAGACATCCTCAACAATTTTCGTTTCCATTCTTTTGTATATTATTCTTGTCAGCAACTTCGATGCATGAGCTGTTAAGCTGATTATGCGATAATTTCCATATATGTCGGCTCTTGCAGTCTTCAAAATTTGGTGAATGATATTTCTCCGAAAGTCAGAAGGTATTTCGCCGGAATCACACAGTCTACACACCAACGTGACTAGATGCTTGGTTGCCACGTCCCCCAGTTATTTTAGAAATTCTGCTGGAATGTGATCCATCTCTTCTGCCTTATTTGGTCTTAAGACTTCCAAAGCTCTTTTAAATTCTAATTTTAATACTGAATACCCTCTCTCTTCTAAATCAACTCCTGCTACTTCTTCCACCACCTCAGACAAATCTTCATCCTCACAGAGTGTACTGTTTCCACCTATCCGCTCTCTCCTTTGTATTTAACAGCGGAACTCACTTTGCTCTCTTAACATTACCACCCTTATTTAAATTTCACTGTAGATTGTTTCGGCTTTCGAATATACTGAGTCTTCATATCTTTGTCGACTTCTTCACATTTTTCATGCAGCCATTTCATCATAGCTTCCCTCAACGTCCCGTTTATTTCATTCCTCGGTGACTTGTATTTATGTAGTCCTGCATATCACTGAACATTTCTATACTTCCTTCTCTCATCGATCAACTGAAGTATGTCTTCTGTTACCCAGGGTTTCTTCACAGTTACTTTGTTCGTACCTATGATTTTCTTTGCAGTTTCTTTCACTGCCCTTTTTACAGATGTCCATTCCTCTTCAACTGTACTCGTTGGTGAAATAATCCTCACTGCATATCTGTAACATTAAAGAACATCAGGCGTTTCTCCCATTCATTAGTACTTCCGCGTCCGACTTCTTTGCATATTGGTTCTCACTGACTAATCTCTTAAGCTTCAGCCTACTCTTCACCACTATTACATTTTGATCTGAGTCTATATCTGTTCCCAGATACGCCTTAAAATCAAACATCTGGTTTCGGAATCTCTGTCTGATCATGATGAAATATAATTGATATCTTCCCGTACCTCTTGGCCTTTTCCAAGCATATCTCTTCTTGTAATTCTTGAAGAGAATATTCACTAATACTAGCTGAAATTCATTATAGAATTCAATTAGTCTTATCTCCTCTCTAATTCCTCGTGTCAAGTCCATACTCCCCCATAACCCTTTCTTCTACTCCTCCCCCTACAACCGCATTCAAATCCCCCACGACAATTCGATTTTCATTTCCATTTTGCATAATGCGTTGTCCGTCCGATATCCTCATATTGTTCCTCTCTTCTTCTTCAGCTTGCGACGTCGGCATGTATATATGAACTATCGTTGTCGGTGTTGGTTTGCCGTCGGTTTTGATGAAAACAACCCTACCACTGAACTGTACACAGCAACAAAATCTATGCCCTACCTTCCTGGTTCCAACGAATCCTACCCACGTTATACCATTTTCTGCTGCTGTTGATACCATCCTGTACACATCTGACCAGAAGTCCATATGTTCACACCATTTCACATCACTGACCCGAACTACATCTAGACTGAGTCTTTGCATTTCCCTTCCCGTATCTTCTGCCTTCTCTACCACGGTCAAGGTTCTGAAATTATACGTCTAGGCTCGTAGAACGTTGTCGTTTCGTTGGTTATTCAATCTTTTTCTCAAGGTCACCTCCCCCTTAGCTCTCCCTTCCTGGAGGCCCAAACGGGAGACTGTTAGCGAATCATTTAGCAATGGATATATAGTCATTCGCTTTTTCAACTGCAGACCGCATGTCCTGTGGATACACATTATTTGTCTTTAATGGAGAGACTTCCATTTGCCTTCCAAATTCTCATGCCGTTGACCATTACTGATTATTTCGCCCTTAGGGGCAATTTCCCACCCCAAGGACAAGAGAGTGCCCTGAAATTCTGGCGCCTTTGACAAAGCCGTTGGCAGAATGAGGGTGAGTTTTAGTGTCGGAAGTCTTCGCACGCCAGTGCTGTTAATTTTTATTCAAAATGTAAGCCGTGGCGTTTTTCCAACCCGGGAGTATGGTCATTTTGATTACTAATCAAGGATCCTACCAGTCGACCACAGGTGTATTTGTCTGTGTTAGGACAGCAATGAAATTCAATGAATTCTGCGGTATGACGCAGTTTCTTCTGATCTCTAGGAAAAAGAACTCCACTAATAAGAAAAAAACTTTGCATATAACAGCTACATTGTGGTCAGTCTTGAATGCTTTTTGGTATTGGCATGACATTATGGCTACTTACAAGACAAACAACATTTAATCGTGGTCCGATAAGAATCGAATTAATTTGCCTTTTTGTTCGTCTCAAAGCCTCGTCTTTTCAAGTCCAATTAACATGTTTGGAGAGAACACTGTCGTACTTTGCGCACTGGCTATATTTTACAAAAATCATCAATTGTACTTAGGACAACAGTAATTGCTGAGAATAGTAGGGTACGAAAGTAGGCGATTGTAGGGACAAATAAGGAATTTATCTCGAAAATTACCCAACACAATCTGACTAACTTCTGCGTCACCTGAAATGAGCTTTTACGAATCACAGTAGGAGGAAGCTGGTCAGCAAGGTAGTGGGAGAAGGTGTAACAACGTAAATAAATTTAGGTATTTTGTGGAGGAATCTTTCAAATATTAAGCTAAAATAGTGACCTACATATTTATTCTGTCTACCAGATACTCGCAGAAGGATATCGTGTGACACCGCTGGGCAAACCTGCTATTTTCGAAACTGTGTTATTACGATTGCTATTACATTCTGTAGAAATAAAAAAATTGTTTGACTTGATGTAACAAAGGTATGAAATAGAACGTAATATGCCACATAGCTGGAAATTCTTCTTCGTCTTCTTCTTCTCCCGTAATCGATTAGATGATTTACCGTTCCGTTCAACAAGGTCAATCTAGCTCTTCCGTGACCCGCTCCTTGGTCTTGTCCAACAATGTCTGTAATCAAGTATTTGTTTTGGAAGTCTGTCTTCAGGCATTTCATCTACATGCTCGTAATGTCTGTATCTAATCAGATCTATTGTCTCGTGCATTGTATCAACTTCTAATTAATTTGCGATGTCTTCGTTTCTGATTCGATCAATTCTCGTGTACTCTTAAACACTGCGGAGAAATCTCATTCCCTCAGAAAGGATCCTGCACACATACTTTTTTCCGTGGGGAACCCATGTAGCAGATCCATAACGCATTATAGGTACTATCATGACTTTGTAAAACTTCACCTGCGTCTCTTTCGTGGCTAGCTTTCGTAGCATTTTTCTAACTGTTCCAGAGACTTAACTAAATTCTAAGATCTTGTTAACACTTTTATGGTCGAAATTACGTCCTGCGTCACAGCCAAGACATTGAAAGTTGGTTTGTTATTTCAGTGCTACACTATGTGTTAAGATTTTAGATCTTGTAGGAAATTTCCTCTTGAATGTCGTTTTACTAGTGTAGGTTTACACGTCACGTGTATTTTTTAACAAATTTTGGCTATTGATGGTTCTCTGAAAATTAATTTCGTTTCCTCCAATCATTATTTGATCAATAACTTACAGCAGGATATTAAAACATTTCTCTCTGTTGATCTTTACGTAGTAGATTATATTTTGTTTCCAAGTCCTGACTAGGTCATCGACGTAGTTGCTGAAAAGACTAGGACCTAGGCCACATTCTTGTGCAAATCCCTGTGTTGTTGTTGATTGTGGGAAAAGTTATTTCCATCTTCGATTATAATTTTTGTGTGTTTGTAAAAAGCTTCCATGGAGTTAATTAGATGCGCTGGGAAGCCTCTTTTTCCATGATGTCACAGTAGCTGCCTGCTGACTTGGTCAAAATCTTTTTCATAATTACAAACGCTCTGAGCAACTCTAGGTTAAAACCCTTTCCTTTCTGTCTGCCAGTTGTTTTATACTAAGTAAACCGTCAGTGCAGGTTCTTTTTCTGAAACTTATTTGTTCTTGTAATGCAATCGCATCACAGGCATAATTCCATTAGAAGAACTAATAGATTTCACTTGGTAACACTGTAAATTGAAGTTAACCTACTACATTAATTAGAGTGGCTACTAGACTGTACCTATTTTTAATGAGCTCCGCGTAGCCCTTTTTTCATAAGAGCGAGGTTCAGAGGTTTATCTCACTCAACAATCCTCGTATGCTTAGCAGGACGTTTCCATAGTCACCACAGTCCTCATTTAGAGGCCGTAATAGTTATTCAGTTAAACAGATAATCATTAGTAAGAGTATGGGAAACACTGTTTATATTACATTCTAATTGTCAAGCCTTAGTTTAGTGTCCAAAGTTTCCTGCCACTGCGAACAATCGCGTTTTATTAGTTCGTCTTGCAGCGACACTCCGCAACATAGCTGATATTATCTTTAAGGCGTATCCGCTTTCCACTCTAATTGCTTGGATGAACGTTAGTTTAATTGACGATGGCGGAAGTGAAAAAGGATATACAACTTTCAGTTGATCTGCTATAGCAAGAAAAACTGTTTTGAAAAAGAGAAGTACGTTAACATGCAACATAAGTTGACGCCTCAGAAACTCATTTCTCAAATTATTTGTCTGTAGCGCAGTCTAACAATGAAGTGAAATTACCACTGGTGGTGTTACAGAATAATCTGAAATCTAGAAGCTTTTGAAATTAAGTGCTAAAGGAAGATGCTTCGAATTATATAGGTACATCCGATAATTAATGCTGAGGTGCGGGATCGAGGCGGGGAGAGAAGTGCTACGATACGATTTAACAAAAAGATGGGGTCGGTTGACGGGATGCATCCTGAGGTATCTTGATGTAGGACATCTGGTAATGGAGGGCAGGGCGGTGGGAGAACTTTTGAGAGAAATGGGCGTAGGGTGTAATAGTTACACAGTGTGCCGTGCGGGTACATTGCGGCGCCATTCTGTACCGACAGATCCCTCTGGTTGGGCAGCATCACTGGCGGTGGTTGAGTCAGAGCGGATTTCGCCACCAGAGGGAAGTGCAGTAACGATGGGGTCGATTTAAGCGCGACCGCGGGATTGCTTGCTCTCTCTAAGTAATCGATTGTCTAGCGGTTTGTGTGGTGACGGTGGGTAGTAAGCACCGTGAAATTGTGGCCGACAAGATCCTTGGCCCTATGCTGCATTTGGAATATTAGTCAGAGCAGATTGCGTGATGTCCTGAGTCTGCTGGATTAGTAGAGATTGCCCGATGTAGAAATTATTTAGTGTGCCCCTACTGCCACCTGGAATTGCATTATTCCGAAAAAGTCCGTGTCCACTGTGGTGCTGGTTTGATCTTCTATCGGTCAGTTCAAAATGATCAAACACGATGGCGGCTAATGGATATGCTCAACTGAATGCAGCCATTGACTGAGCGTTTTTTAACTTATGTTTCTACTTCCTGGGAATTACGGTGAGCATTCAGTTACAGTCCAGGTATCTATATCTGACGTGTGAAAAGGCATTCCTCTCACTTGCTGTTATGGTTATCCATCGTCATCTGTAAAACAGCTTTTGTGGACTTTTGAAGTGAATACTTTAAGGTCATTGTACTGCGTATTTTTTTACTATTAAACTACCGGTGTGGAAGCCCCTTGCCTGGTTTTGGCCGAAATGGCGCAGTTTAAATTAAGCAGTTCATAACGCGATTTCAGCGAACGACTCGCTTTTTATAAATTTCCTCCAGTGTCCTTTGGTGGTGTAATTTTTTTCTATTTGTGTTAACTAGTAATTTATATGTCACAGGATAGGTTGAGCACACATGTGGTCTATATTGTGAGTTAATCTAAAAGGATCTTAAGTAAAGGAAATGGTCAGTCCTGACGTGGTTGCTCTCCCTGTTAACCATATTATAGCGAGAGCCTAAGAACTCAGTTGACCAACTAATCTGAGCGTTGTTTCTGCAATACAATGGCAGCCCGTCTGCACGACCAGCTGCTAGTGTTATATAAAACTTGTCATCAGCCAATTTACCGGGACCGCTTGTTTTTTCCTAATTACATGTAATCTGTTTTATGTTAAATGCCTGTTAATCATTTCTGTAGTTTTCTAAACCTTGAATTAGGACTGCAATGTTAAACGCAACATTAAACATCTCTGTTATGGTTTGAATTTAGCGTCAGGATTTCAGATAGTTTTTCTTAAGGGTTTTTCCTTAAAATTTATCTTAAATGATATTTTAGAAGTCTTATTTATTCTACCACCAGTTTCTTTACTTGCAAAAGAAAAGGTTGCTAATAAATTAAATTTTGGCGGTTGTTGCTGAGATACTATTTAGATCTGAAACCTACAACTACGGGTAAACTGATGTCAGGCAAAAGGTTAGTGTTATATATATATATGAAGATGTCATCTGTTCTTTCGGACATGTCCGCATGTGACCATGCAGCTCATTAGAATGAAATTAAAATGAAAGGGAATACCCCTAGCTACATACAGGCGTTGATATAAGTCAATGGGGACAGTTGAAAAGTGTGCCCTGACCGGGACTCGAACCCGGGATCTGATGTATACATGGCAGATGCTCTATCCATTTTTTTTTTCACTAGACACTATACTTACGTTCAAGTTGATCGTTGATTCCCTGACTCAGTATTTCTTTTTTTTAATGCAGAGAGCACGCGGGCCTCGGACCTAACATGCTGAGCTACCATGCCTGCTCCATCTGAGCCACCGAGGACACAGAGGAAAGTGCGACTGCAGGGATTTATCTCTGGCACGCCTCCTGTGCGACCCATATTCCCAACTTATTGTACCGCTCCGTGTTCATAGTGCATCACAAACAGTGCCCGAACTCATGTGGGAATCGGCAAAAAGCCACGGGTAATGAGTATAATGGGCACGGGCACTATGAGCACAGAGCGGTACAGTAAGTTGGGAATGTGGGTCGCACAGGAGGCGTGCCAAAGATAATTCCCTGCAGTCGCACTATCCTCTGTGTCCTCAGTGGCTCAGATGGATAGAGAGAGCATCTGCCATGTATGCAGGAGATCCCGGGTTCGAGTTCTGGTCGGGGCACACATTTTCAACTGTCCCCATTGACTTATATCAACTCCTGTATGCAGCTAGGGGTATTCATTTCATTGTAAAAGGTTATGGCTTAGGGCGCATATACCATCATCTGTCACTTCCTGTTACTATCTTACTGGCACAAATACCTCTGAACCAGGTAGGATTTTGGCAACCACAATTTCAGTTAATTACCACACAGATTGAGAAAGATATCACAGCTTAAAAATAGGAGTATAAAAACAGCTAACTCAACTTACGAAACGGAACCTAATTTAACAGGCAGCCTTCAATAATAACAGGTTCACTTCAGTAAAATTACCCAATATAAAACAGGTAGGCTTTCTTTAATAATACTTCAGTTAAGTAAAATTACCAAATAGAAAACAGGCAGGCCTTCTTTGATAACAGCTTCAGTAAAGTAAAATTACCAAACAGAGAACAGTCAGGCCTTCAATGATAATAGCTCCAGTTAAGTAAGATTATCGAATATAGAACAAGTCGGCCTTCTTTGATGACAGATTTAGTTAAATAAGACTACCAGATAGCAAACAGGTAGGCCTTCATGACTATCTGCTTCTATTAAGTAACGTAGAGTAAGAAGAGCCACCAGAAGACTGATACGCAAGGAGCACAAGACTACACAAAAAAAGGTGACAACGAGAGGACCGGCCTTCCAAGGTTCTTTTCGTTGCGTACAGATCGGCAAACGAAATATTAACACAACAACATTAATTACGAGAAAGCAACAATAACTAGCCAAACGGTATGCCCGCGTCACTGTCAGATACCACCTCTACAACGTCGCCGAAACGCCCGAAAGAAAATTATGCTGCCAAAGCCCATTACATTGCCACAGCAATCGCAAATTTTGAGACATTGGCACCTCCTAAGCCAATATTATAACAGAGCGATGGCGTCTACAATGTGCAGAAGGTATTTGGTGACCGGCACGTAGCAGTATTACAAGGAAAATTACTTATTCGAAAAAGTTTCGCAAGAAGATAAACAAGAAACGTACCGATCAGGAAACACCATTGGCTCACACAGTTTAAGACATCCGTTAACAAGCAATCAAGGCCAGTATCGACTAAGAGAAAGCAAACAACAACCACAATTCAAGGAACCAACTGGTGGTGAATAGATCAGCTAAGAAATCGCAGTGATCCCATCAGACCTATAGGGATCAATAAGAAAATAACAATACTTCAAAACCAAAACTTAACGGAAGTTCACGAATCGAAGCTGAAGCCTCCCGGTTTCAAAGGGGCCCAGAATTCAGCAAATCAAAACTGGCGTCAACTCTCTCATCGGTGTGTCACGTACCAGATTTGGCTGGCCAGACTATGCATGAAAACTGCACTCGAAGTCAGCCACGAATCCAAATCGGCCCAGAAATACGCCCAGCAACAACTCGCCGGACTCTGTGCCAAAGAAGTTTGCCTAGGTGCTCGCCTTACTCGCCGGGCAGCCCTCGCACACCGCCCTCCTCGCTCCGTTACCACTCACCAAATCATCACGCCACAACACGCTCCGTCTCCATCAACACCGTCGATCAACGATCTTAAAGTCCTCAAACCAGAAGGACATCACACGACAGGGAGCTAGTGGCGCCAGGAATTCGAAAGGCGATGCCATGAACCCCGCCACAACTCAGCCTCTCCCCCTTAAACCAATGGACCCCAGTCCAGCCCACAGAAGAAAGAGGGGAAGCTTAACTAACGGCCTTAAGTTGATTAAGGCGTATCCTGACGACCTTACCAGTGACCATATGCCTGACAAGCAAGTTAAGAGGACCCAGAAATTTGATGATAGAGCATGGAACTATGAAACGAGGAGCGCACTTACCGAGCTTGGCACCACCCTTCACCCGACCGGCACAGTTCTTCATGAAAACCTCATCTCCTATCTTACCCTGAAAGGAGCGTCTATTACTATTATATCGCCGTGCCTGGAGGCGGTGGGCTAACTTAGTGTTATTCCTTATACATTCCCAGTTTTCCCTAAGATCTTCAGGAGTAACAGACGAAGGCAGGAGGTCGCTGATATCACACATGTTGGATAGAGGGGAATTGATGGGATACGCCAACAATAGAGCGCCAGGAGCTGCCTTGGATGCTTCGTGCTGTGCAATGTTAAATGCAGAACTGAGGCAGAGCAAGGTGGTATCCCACTTACTCGGTGACTTATGACAGTAAATGATCAAAGCTGACTTAATATTGTGATATTCACTCTCGGCCAAAGATACGTGACATGCGGCGTGGTGATTAGGTGCTTAACGGCGTTACGAAAGCAAAGCTGCTTAAACTGTTCGGAAACAAACGGCACAGATTTATCGCTAACAAGCGCCTTAGGAGGTCAAAAACTAGCTGAAGATTTTGGTGAGATGTGCAGTGGTAATGTCCACTATGACACCAAGACTAGGGATTGACCACACCAATCTGAAAAACGCGTCAACAAGTACTAGAATATATCGGTTCCCCTTGCTGGTACAAGGAAGAGGCCCTACGTAATCGATAAAGTGTTTGCCTATAGGGTTATCCTCACTCTCGGATTGTAGCAACCTTTTCGGAGGAGCCGGCCGGGGTGGCCGAGCGGTTCTAGGCGATACAGTCTGGAACCGAGCTACCGCTACGTTCTCGGGTTAGAATCCTGCCTAGGGCATGAGGGTGTGTGTCGTCCTTAGGTTAGTTAGGTTTAAGTAGTTCTAAGTTCTAGGGGACTGATGACCTTAGAAGTTAAGTCCCATAGTGCTCAGAGCCATTTTTCGGAGGACTATTATTGGGTTTAGCCTTGTTACAGGCCTCACACTCACCCACTAATCGCGTGATATCCTTATATTTACAACGTGGGCCAAGCGGGATGAGCCTTACACTTTTCCAAGGTTTCATAGAAGTACAGATGTCTTTCCATAAGAGAATTATGAAAATAATGGAAAACAAGAGGCACCAGCTCCTGAGGCAAACAAATTTTAAAGTCCCTGGCTTCGTTAACGCTTTTACGTGGTGTGCCATTCCAGGTGCAGTAGTCGCTAACCGCACCGCCGGATAAGAGTAGCTTTCTATATGAACCCCAGAAAGGATCTTGATTCTGCTTGGTATTAAGGTCCACAAATAACTTGGAAAATTTAGCTACAACGATACACACAACTGGGTGAGAGTCCCTAACGCCCTTACTCTCAACAGCCCTCCATTTCTACATCTACATCTACATGGATACTCTGTAATTCACATTCAGATGCCTGGCAGAGTGTTCATAGAACAACCTCCACAATTCTCTATTATTGCAATCTCGTATAGCACACGGAAATAATGATCACCTATATCTTTCCGTACGAGCTCTGATTTCCCTTATTTTATCGTGGTGATCGTTCCTCCCTATGTAGGTCGGAGTCAACAAAATATTTTCTCATTCGAAGGAGAAAGCTGGTGAATGGAATTTCGTGAGAAGATTCCATCGCAACGAAAAACGCCTTTCTCTTAATGATTTCCAGCCCAAATCCTGTATCATTTCTGTGACACTCTCTACCATATTTCGCGATAATACAAAACGTGCTGCCTTTCTTTGAACTTTTTCGATGTACTCCGTCAGCCTATCTGGTAAGGATCCCACACCGCGCAGCAATATTCTAAAAGAGGAAGGACAAGCGTAGTGTAGGCAGTCGCCTTAGTAGGTCTGTTACATTTTCTGAGTGTCCTGACAATAAAACGCAGTCTCTGGTTAGCCTTCCCCACAACATTTTCTATGTGTTCCTTCCAATTTACGTTGTTCCTAATTGTAATACCCACGTATTTAGCTGAATTTACGGCTTTTAGATTATACTGATTTATCGTGTAACCGAAGTGTAACGAATTCGTTTTAGCACTCATGTGGATGACCTCACACTGTTCGATATTTATGGTCACCTGCCTCTTTTCGCACCATTCAGATATCTTTTCTAAATCGTTTTGCAATTTGTTTTGATCTTCTGATGACTTTATTTGTCAATAAACGACAGCGTCACTTGCAAACAACCGAAGACGGCTGCTCAGATGGTCTCTAAAATCGTTTATATAGTTAAGGAACAGCACAGGGCCTATAACACTACCTTGGGCAACGCCAGAAATCACTTCTGCCGTACTCTACGACTTTCCGTCATTTACTACGAAATGTGACCTCTCTGACAGGAATTCACAAATCAAGTCTCATAACTGAGACGATATTCCATAAGCACGCAAATTTACTATGAGCCGCTTGTGTGGTACAGTGTCAAAAGCCTTCTGGAAATCCAGAAATACGCAATCGATCTGAAATCCCTTGTCAATACTACTCAACACTTCATGTGAATAAACAGATAGTTGTGTTTCACAGGAACGATGTCTTCTAAACACATGTTGACTGTGACTCATACAAGCGACTGAGGGCGTAGGCGTCTTGGCTGTCAGATCCTTCCTTGTGTCGCACTTTGAAATGAAACGCGGAGATGCGGACTGCCCACTTGGCAATCCTACCAGTCTTCCTGCGTCGAGCCCATACCCAACTTAGGGCCTGATTGTCTCGAGATCAAACTCTCTATGCCTTCACTAAGGCGAAAAGCACAGCTAACGCCTTGCACTCATAAAAGGTCATCTCGGGACCAGACAACCTAGACGCGAAAGCTAATGGGTGTGTTATACCCTGATCGTCCTACAACAACAATGCAGCAATAGCGGCATTGTGGCCGAGCGGTTCTAGGCGCTCCAGTCTGGGACCGCGGAACCGCTACGGTCGCAGGTTCGAATCCTGCCTCGGGAATGGATGCGTGTGATGTCCTTAGGTTAGTTAGGTTTAAGTAGTTCTAACTTCTAGGGGACTGATGACCTGAGATATAAAGTCCCATAGTGCTCAGAGCCAATAGCGGCATTGGACGCATCACTTTGAACGATAAATCGTTTGCAGAAATCCGGAACGGCTGAGACTGGTGGGTTGGTGATAGTGGTCTTGATAGCTTCAAAAGCCACCTGTTGCCTCTCACCCCAAAGAAATTTCTCCCCCTTCCTACGTAGTTTATTCATGGGAGCGGTCATCTGGGCAAAACCAGGTACTAAATGCCGAAAATCATTAGACATCACAATTAATCTTGCTATCTCCTTCCTATTGCGAGACTGAGGAAATTTCTTGAAGACCTTAATTCGTTCCTGGTCAGTCCTAATGCCGTCCCCGGAAGTTAAATGGCCCAAAAAGGACACCTGTTTCGTAGCAAATGTAACCTTGTACGGCTTAAAGGTCAACCTCGAATCCAGGAACCTGGAGAGAGCTACCCAAAGATGGGAAATATGATCCCCAAACCACTGATTATATATGACAATATCACCAAGGTAATTAAAGACACGAGGAAACTTAAAGTCTCCCACGATATGAGCTAACAAACGAAACAGAACTGCCGCCCCAGTGGACAAGCCGAACGGCTCCTGGTTGAACTCATAAGGGTTACAATAAGTGCAGTAGGCGGTGAAATGTTGAGATTCCCCGGCAAGAGGAATCTGATAACAATCTTGGTTGAGATCAAGTACTGTGAACCACTTAGCCCCAGAAAACCAGGTAAGGAAGATGTGAAGATCGGGAAGGGGGACAGATTATACGATAACCTTTTTTTTAAGGAGTCTATAATCATCTACCGGCTTCTAGTCCTGGCCCTCAGCTTTAGAAACGAGAAAAATCGGTAGACAGTTGAACGACCCCATCCTCCAACATACTCGCCTATTTCTGTCTCATTTTGGGTGGCGAGAGGCGATATGGAGACTGCCGCACCGGAATATCGTCAGCCAAGATTATGTGGTATTGTGTGACATAAGTGACCCCCAACTTATTAGAGAAATCCTCTGGAAACTCCCCTAGTAAATTCAACAACTGTCCTGCCTGACCTAGCTCAAGAAGGGCCACATCAGACACATGGCAAATTTGCCGAATCCCCCACAGTTGCACAACGGCAAGAGCAAAAACGTTTCTTCTTTAGGCGAAAACCTAAAAGACAATGTGCGGCTCGCAAAGTGGAGAACTAATCCAGGTTTATGAATAAAGTCACACCCGAGCAACAAATTGAGCACTAGATCTTTCAGTTATTTACAACACAGATTGAGTAAGATATCAGCTATAAATAACAAGGCAATAAAAACAGGTAGGCCCGTGCGGTTCTAGGCGCTACAGTCTGGAACCACGTGATCGCTACGGTCGCAGGTTCGAATCCTGCCTCGGACATGGGTGTGTGTGAAGTCCTTAGGTTAGTTAGGTTTAAGTAGTTCTGAGTTCTAGGGGACTGATGACCTTACAAGTTAAGTTCCTTAGTGCTCAGAGCCATTTGAACCAAGCCAAAAACAGGTAGGCCTTGATTAATAATTCAGCTGACCCAAATTATAACATAGTAGTCAATTTAATTAAAAAGTGCCAGGAGGCTTTCAATAATATCAGTTGCAATTACCAAACATAAAACAACCAGGCCTTAAATAATAACAGCTTCAGTTAAATAAACTACGAAATAGAAAACAAGCAGCTTTCTTCAATAACAGCTTCATTTAAGTAGAATTTCCAAACAGAATACAGACAGGCCTTCTCCAATAAAATCTTCAGTTAAGTAAAATTATCAAACAGAAGACAGGCAGGCCTTCAGTGATAACAGCTTCATTCAAGTAAAATCACCAAGCACAAAACAGGCAGCCTCCAATAATAACAACTTCAGTTAAGAGAAGTTACCAAACACCAAATGAGCAGGACTTCGGTGATAACAGATTCAGTTAAGTAATGTTACCAAATAGCAACAGGGAGCCGGCCGCTGTGGCCGAGCGGTTCTAGGCGCTTCAGTCTGGACTCGCTCGACCACTACGGTCACAGGTTCGAATCCTGCAGCGGGCATGGATGTGTGTGATGTCCTTAGGTTAGTTAGGTTTTTATTAGTTCTAAGTTCTAGGGGACTAATGACCTCCGATGTTAAGTCCCATAGTGCTCAGAGCCATTAGATTATTTGAACAAACATGCAGGATTAGGATAATAACAGCTTCAGTTAAATTATCAAAACAGAAAACAGGCAGACCATCTTTAATAACAGCTTCAGTTAAGCAAAATTACCAAGTACAAAACAGCCAGGTCTTCTTCAATGACTGTTTCAGTGAAGCAAAATTGTAATCGGTATCGAGGCAACTGTAGTGCACCACAGGCCATAGATGACATGGGTGAAAGAGGATGAGGAGATGTGTACGGGTGAATCTATGTGCAAGTGTTGAGCAACTGACTGCCACATGAAACCTCAACGAAGGTTCAGAGAACGTAGCTGCTTATGGGCCTCTGCTGCAGGCGTCTCTTTCATGCACCCGTGGTGACTGCCGCTCATAGGCGACGAAGAGTGGAATTTGCACGCCAGGACCGCAGCAGACGTCGACTGAGTGGCGACAGGTGGCATTTTCAGAAGAATCGGATTTTATGCGCCCTTTTTATCCTCCATTGAACGTGAAACGTCTGAAAGCAAAAACTTCGCAAAAATCGAGCGAACGTTGCGATACACGGAGCAACGTAGTGCGGTGGTTAGCACACCCGATTCGCATTCGGGAGGACGACGGTTCTAACCAGCGTCTGGCCATCCTGATTTAGGTTTTTCATGATTTCTCTAAATCAGACAAATACCGGGATGGTTCTTTGAGAGGGCACGGCCGACTTCCTTCCCCACCCCTTCTTCCCTAATCCAATGAGACCTATGACCTCACTGTTTGGTCCCCTGCCCCAAATCAACCAATCAAACAATCAACGTTGTGAGCTGGGGAATATTTACGTGGCGTTCCTGGGGTGATCTCATCACTGTAGAAAGCAGAATAGATCTGTCCTTCGGGACCATGTCCATCCATATATGTAGTATGTTTTTTGTCGCCATCTACCAGCAGAGCAATGCCACATTTCACACAATTCGCAGTGTGCAGCATGGTTAGAAGAGCACTAGTATGAGTCTTCCATACTCCTCTGCCCACCAAACTCCTCGGATTAAAGCCCAACCGAGGATCTACGGGAACAAGCTACGCATCCACCAAGAAAACTAGCGCAGCTGGACAAGCCACTGGAGTCAGCATAGTGCGCATCGTCAGTCACTTCCAGAGCCACACTGACAATCTTCCTGCAGGTCTCGCAGCCGTCCACACTGCGGAGGGTGGCTATTCAGGTTTTTGACAGATGGTCACATTAATGTCGCTGGACATTCTATTGTCCCTTTGATGTCACAGGTTCTGTCTGTGGGATAACCTCCTTTGATGACTCGTGGCGGTCGTTGCATTCAATGGCATGGGTTATCTCACGGTATCGATTTCACTGTCTGAAGACAGGCATTGTTTATAAAACATGAACTCCTGAGATTTGTGTGGTATATGATCACAGTTGATAGTGGCCTGTGTTGCAGAACGCAGTACGTTCAATGAGGCTTTCTGCAACCTGTTATGCAGTGATGGCCGCGTATTTGTTCGACGCAGCCGTGTATCGTATCTGATGACAAAGAACAAGCCCTATCATTTAGATTCACGGAATATAGCGATGGTAATCATGCGTTAGAATGCTATCATAACATCAATTTAACAGTAACGATAAGAAATTCCTTCAGAAAGCCCCAGAGCAATCAGCAACGAACATTCAGCTCGGTAGAGGAGAATAACGAGAATCTCTTTCGGGAACACAGCGTCTGTTGGGTCATGGGCTCGATGTGTGGCTGCTGTGAAGGAGTGGATTCACAATACCAAAGAAAGTAAACTAGTGCAATAGTAGCCAGATTAGAATTGCTGGTTCAAAGAGAGCTGCAGCCTTGATGTTAAAGAAATGCAGAATGTAGTCAAGAGAATAGTAAGGACAACTCTACGGTAAGTGTTCGGTATACGTCGTGAAAATAAGCGAATGGGAGAGTCACTTCCTAATCCCGAACAGAACAGCATCGCTCAAGTGCGCTGAAGTACCAACACGAACCACTCGCTAGGCATAGATATTACGACATGGTTAGTCGGTCAACAAGAGAGCGATATCAACAGTTCCGTGTGCGAGTGCGAGAGAGCTCAGTGGGAAGGGTTTGACGAGTGCAGATCAACCTGCCTCATAACATGATGTAGGAAGCGCAAAAGAGGACGCAAGAGCAACCATCAGGGATTTGACAAACCATTTAAGACAATAACATAAGTTGGTTAAGCACATGTAGCAGAACGGAAGACTGCTGACAAATCGTGCAGAACCGATTCAGTTTCGATGAATGACATCAAAACGCAGAGCCTCTCCTCGGCGCCATAAATACTTTTTACCTCGGTAGGCTACAGTCAGTCGATCAGTAGGACCGAAGACGTTCATTTCCACTCGATTCTTTGATTACTGCATTGTAACATCCTTTGTGTGGGACTGCTCCAGTACCAGTTATACTCCTGCGACCATGCAACATGACCACTTAACCATATCCATGGAGGATAAATACCAGCTTCTTATACAAGCCGTCACTGATGCTTAGTCAAGGGGCCTACCAAAATCGTTCCAGCCTGGGGCAAAAACCGCTCTAAACTGTAGCGTCACTTGGGTCAGACATCGCAATGAACCGGTGGGCCAGGATTAACATTCATCATGGCATCTGAAATAGCGGACCACCGGATGGGACAGCACGGCAAGTAATGGGGGAGGGACAGAGTACTCCCAGAACGGCGCGTTAAATACAACACATGTGCGCAGTGGTCACCGCCAACACAGAGCTGAACTTTCGACAGGACTTATCTTCCACACCACGGACGACAACTCTCTTAGTAAAGTCTTTTGCCTAAGCCAGCCACTTGGTTCAGCAGATTCCTCGCCGGTTTGCTAAGCTACTAGCCGCCGACAAGGATATGGCAACTGTGTGTATTAAAAGAAATAAATGAAGGCCTGTTTTATTGCGTCTGGCGATGCCATTCAGGTTCATCGGTCTTTATCTTGACGAACAGTATGTGTTTCCAGTCAGGGAGTGGGCGACTCCCACAGTTCAATGAAATCTAAAACATGAAATTTACTGGAAAGTACTCAAGACAACATTTAACGTTACCGACGAAGATGTAGTTGGATAACTGACTCGGATCGGGGGCAACTTAGAGAATAAAATCGGCCCTGTTCATTTGTAGTGAGTCACCCGTTATTTCTCGTCAAACGATGTAGTGGACCTCTAGAAAGCCTAAATGTGAGTCGCCACACAGGTATTTGAACCAGTGTCCTACAAAAAGTGAGACCACTCTGCTAACCATTGCTCCACCTCTTTCAGTACCAGTAAAGTTTACAAAAACCTTAATACGATGTCGTTTTACGTAAAATTATTGAGTGGGACTGAGTCATGTATCCAAATACTCGTTGATAAATAAATGTACAGTGGCGAACAATGTATAAAATTGTAGGTATATAGCAAGGGAAAGCTTAATAAAATAATGGAAGAGATGGATGGTACGAACCAGTTGAAACAATGATGACTCTCAACACGAAGGGAACGAATGAATATAATATACACATTTGTCACCGATTCCCAGGACATACATAACGTTTCGGCGTAGGAGAATGAGTAATATGATGAGAATTATAATATTCAACAAGCTCTCTGTCTGAAGGTGCTTCAGTGCGCTGTCCCAGAGCCTTTGGCGAGGGCTAGGACAAAGACATAATAACCGCTTGTAGCGGTTCAATATTTAATGGCAAGCTTTGACGCCAGTCTGTTCACGAAGTGCTTCAGCACAGTGACAGTCGTAACGATCACCTTACGTCAGAATAAGTGCCTGAAAAGGCAATGAATAATACATCAGTGCCACGGACGCCTCTATGAGACTGGCAGCGATAGAAGTATGTTCATACCGTTTATAGCCTGCTGATGTTAGGGCATATCATTGAAGGGGAAATCCTCGGGGTATCTTCTCTATTTATGGCAGATATGGACTGGAGGCATGACAATTTTGTAAATGATCCAAGTTTTCTGAAGCCACCTCAACTTAACAGAAAGAATTACGTTTTGTCAATCAGTTAAACTGTGTCTTTTGCCTCAATCGTCGAAAATCCCTTCTTATCGGAGTGGCGTCAGTGGCAGGCAGACTGTGTGAATTTTTCTTCGTTCAGTCTTAAAATTTTTGTGCCGATTTGATAGAGCAACCACGAGTCCTGTCAGCAATCACTCAATGGCTTTTAGCGTATGTTTCCTGTCAGCCGTGAACATGTAGTAGTGACGATACCTGTAAAAATGTATGTAAGTAAAGCGTCACTAATTGCACAATAAAATTAATTCTCCCAACAATTTCAAAAATGATTAAGAAAGTAGTATAATGACTTATTTCTTACTGCATGACTCATTAACTGTTTCACTGCAAAGCCTTTGTATTGAGTTTCCTTTGCAGAAGGCCATATTCTTTTCTCAAAGAAAGTCCTGGCATAGCTAAACAACATATTCTGTGACCTCACCCGGGCTTTGAATGTTGCATAATTTTACAAAGTTAACGCGGTTTCTCTTGCATGAATGAATCTTACATTTCAAAGTGAACTCAGAGTCACCTACAAACAACCCAAAACTCACGTGGTATCGTCTGTACAATTAGCCTAGTTTTGCCTTGCGTCACCTCACGAGCATGTAATCAATATAGGAGACACAGATATATATCCGCAGCTAAAATCTTCTTGTGCAGGGAATTGTAGAACGTTGTTCCACTGTTGTGGGTGCAAACCGTCACACAACACACAGCCACACGTTAAAGATTTAACAGCAACGAAAAAGTTAGATAAAGCAATTCATGGATTCATTGTTCAGGCTTTTGCGGCAATGACTTCAGATCCTTAATATACTCCTGGAAATTGAAATAAGAACACCGTGAATTCATTGTCCCAGGAAGGGGAAACTTCATTGACACATTCCTGGGGTCAGATACATCACATGATCACACTGACAGAACCACAGGCACATAGACACAGGCAACAGAGCATGCACAATGTCGGCACTAGTACAGTGTATATCCACCTTTCGCAGCAATGCAGGCTGCTATTCTCCCATGGAGACGATCGTAGAGATGCTGGATGTAGTCCTGTGGAACGGCTTGCCATGCCATTTCCACCTGGCGCCTCAGTAGGACCAGCGTTCGTGCTGGACGTGCAGACCGCGTGAGACGACGCTTCATCCAGTCCCAAACATGCTCAATGGGGGACAGATCCGGAGATCTTGCTGGCCAGGGTAGTTGACTTACACCTTCTAGAGCACGTTGGGTGGCACGGGATACATGCGGACGTGCATTGTCCTGTTGGAACAGCAAGTTCCCTTGCCGGTCTCCCCCCAGGGGGTCCACAACTCTTTCGTGGATACGTGCGTGGCGAGCACGGGGCCCCGAGCCATTGCAGCCTTCTTTCTCTCCCGGGCTGCATTTCCTTTCCTTTCCCTTCCCCTCCTTTCCCCTCCATACCCCTTTCCCCTCGCCCTCTCCTCTCTCTCTATTGGTGTCCTTGCTTATGTTGGCCCCCGCTATCCTCCTGGTTCTGTTGGTTCTACACTCCGGCTTTTTTGCGTAATCATCTCCTCCTTTTGGCGTTCCTTGGTCCCCCTCTGGGGTTTGACCTCCATTCCAAAATTTCTCTTCCGTAGTGTGAGCCATTTGGGGAAGAGCACCTTACCTAGTGTCTCCGACGTGTGCCCTCATAGTACATTCCACCTTTTCTTTTACGTCGTTGTCTGATGCTAGGGTGCATAGCCAGCACGGTAGCCAGCCCGTGTGGTGGGGTCGCTATGTACCCTTTTGGTTGAGCCCCCTGAACACACAGGGATCACACTTCTGATACCTGAGCTGTGACCTCCTCATGCATGCCTTGGAGTGGTTGCTCGTCATCCTGGAGCATCGGAACTCCCGGCAATGGCCGCCGTGCCAGACGGCCCTTGCTGTGGCTGGGTGGCGCCCGTGAGGAGAGCCCCTGATCGGAGTGGGTGGTATCAGGGCGGACGCTATGCAGATGAAACGCATACGGGTCCAAAACTCTGGCCGCTCTTCTGCGGCCGTCTCTCTGCGTGGTACTGATTCCTCAAGTGCTGCTTCTCTTGCCCCTTCGGCCTTCCCTTCCGTGGCTACCCCCTGGGAGGAGGGTCAGGCGCGTCGTCTAGGGGCAAAACCTTTCCCCCGTTATCTAGTTTGCACCAGGACTGATGGAGATACTTTCACCAGTGTCAAACCTTTATTCTTTGTGGAACACATTGAAGACAAGTTCGGCGAAGTGGACTCCCTGAGCAAGATGCGGTCGGGTTCGTTACTGATTAAAACTGCTTCGGCCGCCCAATCTGCGGCCCTTCGTGCCTGTACCCATCTTGGCACAATTCCCGTGTCCATTACCCCTCACCAGTCTCTAAATATGGTACAAGGTGTGATTTTTCACAGAGACCTCATCCTTCAAACTGATGAGGAACTTCGGGACAATCTCGGACGGCGGGGTGTTCACTTTGTTCGGCGTGTTCAGAAGGGTCCTAAAGATAATCGTATTGATACTGGTGCCTTTATCCTGGCCTTTGAAGGGGATACCCTTCCTGAGAAAGTTAAGATTATGGTCTATCGCTGTGATGTGAAGCCGTACATCCCACCTCCTATGCGGTGTTTTAAGTGCTTGCGTTTTGGCCACATGTCTTCTCGCTGTACCCAGGACCCTCTCTGTGGTGACTGTGGACGTCCACTCCATGAGGGGAGTCCCTGTGTTCCCCCTCCTGTATGTGTAAATTGTCGTGGTAGTCATTCTCCTCGTTCAGCAGATTGCCCCGTCTATAAGAAAGAAAAAAAGATACAGGAGTATAAGTCTCTTGATCGTTTAAGCTACACAGAGGCCCGTAAGAAATACGCACGATTGCACCCTGTGTCCATGACATCTAGTTACGCCTTGGTTACATCTTCATCCCTTCCTCCCCCTTCCTTACCCCCATCCCGGACCCCTCTCCTTCCCCCCTCCCCTGCGGCTCCCACACCTTCTCCTCTGGGCGCTGCTCCCCCTCCCCAGCCGGAGAAGTGTCCCACTCCTTCGGCGTCTGCCGGTCAAGGGCGCCTCTCCCGGGATGCCCCTTCCCGGCACCTTCCAGGTCAAAGGTCTGCTGCAGCGCGGCGACCGCGAGAGCCGCGGTCTATCGGCCCCCCGGTCGCCCGGTCTCTTTCTGTTCCTGATCTTGCTGCAGCTGGCTCCATTATGCCACACAGCCCTCCTCGATCTCAGCCTGAAAAGAAGAAGAAACATAAGTCCCGGGACAAAGAGCCTCTGGTGTCACCAGAGGTCCCTTCCCCGGCTTCACAACCGGATTCTGACCTGTCGTTTATGGATGTCGCCCCCTCCTTGTCGGTGACGGGTGGGGACCCGGCGGTATGACTGGATTTAGCGTGTTCAGCCCTCATTTAAACCATCGTTCTGTGGTTCTCCAGTGGAATTGTAATGGCTACTATCGTCACCTTCCGGAATTGAAATCCCTTCTTTCGTCCTACTCAGCAGCTTGTGTGGTTCTCCAGGAATCTCATTTTACTGATGCTCACTCACCGACCCTCCGTGGGTTCCGTGTTTTCTGTCGAAATCGGGTCGGACCCTTGCGGGCTTCTGGTGGCGTTTGTACGTTAGTCCGTACAGACATTGCTAGCACGTGGATTCCTCTCCACACTACATTGGAAGCAGTTGCTGTTAGGGTCCACTTAGACTCTGCAGTCACAGTATGCAATCTTTATCTCCCTCCTGACAGGACTCTTACACCTGCTGCCTTAACCACCCTTCTTCAGCAACTTCCTCCTCCCTTCCTTCTCCTTGGGGATTTTAATGCTCATCATCCTTTGTGGGGCAGTGCCTTTCCATCTAGACGAGGTCTTCTTATAGACCAATTTATTGCAGACCACGACCTATGCCTTCTTAATGATGGCTCCCCTACTCATTTCAGTGCTGGTCATGGTACGTTTTCTGCCATTGATCTTTCTCTTTCTTCTCCCTCTCTCCTCCCTTCATTACACTGGTCGCCACACGACGACCTTTGTGATAGTGACCATTTCCCGTTGATTATCACGCTCCCTTCCCGCTCCCCGATGGACAGGTTACCTCGTTGGTCTTTCCACCGCGCCGATTGGCCTCTATATACTGCACAGGTCGAGTTTTCTCCCTCTTTGTTGGGTTGTCTTGATGACGTCCTACGTGACGTGTCTGCCGCGATTGTTCGCGCTGCTAACCTTGCTGTCCCGCGCTCATCTGGACAATTTCGTCGTCGGCAAGTCCCGTGGTGGAGTACGGCCATTGCCATTGCCATCCGTGATCGCCGTCGAGCTTTGCAACACTTTAAGAGGCACCCATCTGTAGCCAGCCTTTCTACCTTTAAGCGCCTTCGCGCTAAAGCCCGTTATTTAATTAAACAGAGCAAACGGATATGTTGGGAACGATTCGTTTCTTCCCTTGGTTCCACTGTCCCTCTGTCACGGGTATGGGCTACACTTCGCTCTCTCCAAGGTTGCCATCGGCAGTCCACCCTCCCAGGCCTTCACCTCCCAGATGGCATTTGTACGGACCCATTAGTTCTCGCAGAACATCTTGCGACCCATTTTGCAGTGGCATCAGCGTCGGCCTCCTATCCAGCTGCTTTCCTTCATCAAAAACAGCAGGCTGAAGCTGTCACCTTATGTTTCACCACTTGTGAGTCAGAATCTTACAACGAACCTTTCACTGAATGGGAATTTCTTTCTGCTCTATCTTCTTCTCATGATACGGCCCCTGGCCCAGATTCCATTCATAACCAGCTGCTTCAACATCTCAGTGCTCCACAACGGCACCATCTTCTTCGGGTGTTTAACCGTATCTGGCTCCAGGGTGACTTCCCTTCTCAGTGGAGGGATAGCATTGTGGTTCCTGTCCTTAAGCCTGGTCAGAACCCCCTATCTGTTGACAGCTATCGGCCAATTAGTTTGACCAATGTTGGTTGTAAGTTACTTGAACGGCTGGTAGCCCGTCGGCTCACTTGGGTCCTCGAATCTCGGGATCTATTGTCCCCTTACCAGTGTGGCTTTCGAGAGGGACGATCTCCAATCGATCATTTGCTTCGCTTGGAATCCGCAGTTCGGCAGGCTTTTTCCCAGCGCCGCCATTTGGTTGCAGTGTTTTTTGACCTTCGCAAGGCCTATGACACGGCCTGGCGCCATCACATCTTACTAACCCTTCATCAGTGGGGTCTTCGGGGCCCACTCCCGATTTTTATCCGCCAGTTCCTGATCCATCGGTCATTCAGAGTTCGAGTTGGTACTGCTTTTAGTTCTCCACGGACCCAGGAGACGGGCATCCCACAGGGTTCTGTCTTGAGTGTCCTTCTTTTCCTCATTGCTATCGATGGACTTGTGGCCTCTGTCGGTCCCTTGGTCGCCCCTGCCCTGTATGTGGATGATTTCTGCATTTGGGTTAGTTCCTCCTCGATGCCATCTGCAGAACGGCAGCTCCAGGTGGCTATACGGCGTGCCTCTGCATGGACCCTCTCACACGGGTTTCAATTCTCTCCTTTAAAATCGCGGGTGGTCCACTTCTGTCGCCGTACTACGGTCCACCCTGATCCAGAGCTCTATCTCGCTGCACAAAGATTGCCTGTGGTTCCACAGTTTCGTTTCCTAGGTCTTCTTTTCGACAACAAGCTCACTTGGCTGCCCCATATCAGACTCCTGAAGGTAGGATGTTTCCGAAAACTCAATGTCCTTCGCTTCCTTGCCCACTCCTCTTGGGGTGCGGACCGTTCCCTCCTCCTCCGTCTTTATCGTGCTCTAGTTCTGTCACGTTTGGACTATGGTTGTCAAGTTTATGGTTCAGCTGCTCCTTCCACGCTGCACGTGCTGGATCCAGTCCACCATCGTGGTATCCGTTTGGCCACCGGTGCATTCCCTACGAGCCCTGTTGATAGTCTCTTGGTTGAAGCTGGGATCCCCCCCCTTTCTGTTCGGCGGTCCCAGCTTCTGGTGTCTTATGCCCTTACTATCCGTTCTTCTCCCGCTCATCCTTCCTATTCTATCCTTTTCCCAGACCATGGACGTCGCCCGCCTGACTCCCGCCCTCGGGCGGGTTTACCGGTTGGGCTGCGCCTTGCGTCTCTTACCCGTGATTTTCGGCTTCCTTCTTTGTCCTGTCTTCCTCGCTCCCTCCCCTCCACCCCTCCTTGGTTAGTTCCTCGGCCTCGAATTCGGATGGATCTCCGCCGCGGTCCGAAAGATTCCATCCCCCCGGTGGTGTTCCGTTCCTTTTTCCGCCAAATTTTATGGGAGTTTCGGGATGCTGTTGTTTTTTACACTGATGGCTCTAAATCTGCTGATCATGTTGGGTATGCCTTCACGTCCTTTGTTGGAACGGAAAATCATCTACTGCCACCCTCATGTGGGGTGTTTACTGCGCAATTGATGGCAATTTCCCGGGCCCTTACCTTTATTAAACAATCCCAACACAACCGCGTTTTGTTATGTACGGACTCGTTGAGTGGCCTTGTTGCTATTGACCGGTGTTTTTCGCGCCATCCCTTGGTCTCTGCCATCCATGACCATCTCGCTGATCTTCACCGTGCTGCTTGTTCCATTGATTTCCTATGGGTCCCGGGCCATGTGGGTATCCCGGGTAATGAGCTCGCTGATCGTTTGGCTGGGGGAGCAGTTACTTACCCCCCGTTTTCTGTAACCCCTCCTGCAGCGGATTTACGGCTTCACATCAAATCCCACTTTGCACAGTCATGGGCCAATTCTTGGGAGGCTACTCCACTGTCTAATAAACTTCGTGCCATTAAGGTGAATCCAGGCCCATGGCGTTCTTCCTTTAGCCTCTCCCGCAAGGACTCGACCACACTGTGTCGTCTCCGCATTGGCCATACCAGGCTGACCCATGGTTTCCTTTTGCGTGATGAGCCACCCCCGCTATGTGGTTGTGGAGCCTTCCAGTCAGTGGCCCACATTTTGGTTGAATGCCCCCTTCTTTTGGCTCTGCGTGCAAAGTACAGACTCCCCCACACTTTACCTTTGATGTTGGCTGACGATTCCCGGATGGTCTCTCTGGTTCTAGGTTTCCTCCAGGAGAGTGGTTTTTATTCTCAGTTTTAAAGTTTTTAATCTCCCTCTGGTGTTGGGGCGGGGCGGTGAGTGTTTGGGTGTCTCCCACTGTAGGCAGTGTTCAGAGATTCCCGATTCACCTCCCTGACCGGAATCCTCTTTCTTTCCCTTTTACTCTGTTTTTACCCCTTCTTTTTAAGGCTTGGTTAGTTTTTCTATTCCCATCCGTACTTTCTGCATTATAGCAGTTGTACCTTTTAAGACACAGGTGGTCTTGCTTATGCTGCTTCAGCATAGTGTTGGGTCCGTTCTCTTGCCAACTTCCTTCATTTGTTTTTACTAATGACAACGTGACTGCCCTTTTACGTTTCCCCTTTTTCTGTTTTATTTTTCTGACTATACTGAGATGTCCCGTTAGCAGAATGGAGTCTATTTGAAACAAGGGACTGATGACCTTGCTGTTTGGTCCCTTTACCCTCAAACAACCAACCAACCAACCAACCAACCTTGCCGGTCTAGGAATGGTAGAACGATGGGTTCGATGACGGTTAGATGTACCGTGCCTTATTCAGTGTCCCCTCGACGATCACCAGTGGTGTACGGCCAGTGTAGGAGATCGCTCCCCACACCATGATGCCGGGTGTTGGCCCTGTGTGCCTCGGTCGTATGCAGTCCTCACTGTGGCGCTCACCTGCACGGCTCCAAACACGCATACGACCATCATTGGCACCAAGGCAGAAGCGACTCTCATCGCTGAAGACGACACGTCTCCATTCGTCCCTCCATTCACGCCTGTCGCGACACCACTGGAGGCGGGCTGCACGATGTTGGGGCGTGAGCGGAAGACGGCCTAACGGTGTGCGGGACCGTAGCCCAGCTTCATGGAGACGGTTGCGAATGGTCCTCGCCGATACCCCAGGAGCAACAGTGTCCCTAATTTGCTGGGAAGTGGCGGTGCGGTCCCCTACGGCACTGCGTAGGATCCTACGGTCTTGGCGTGCATCCGTGCGTCGCTGCGGTCCGGTCCCAGGTCGACGGGCACGTGCACCTTCCGCCGACCACTGGCGACAACATCGATGTACTGTGGAGACCTCACGCCCCACGTGTTGAGCAATTCGGCGGTACGTCCACCCGGCCTCCCGCATGCCCACTATACGCCCTCGCTCAAAGTCCGTCAACTGCACATACGGTTCACATCCACGCTGTCTCGGCATGCTACCAGTGTTGAAGACTGCGATGGAGCTCCGTATGCCACGGCAAACTGGCTGACACTGACGTCGGTGGTGCACAAATGCTGCGCAGCTAGCGCCATTCGACGGCCAACACCGCGGTTCCTGGTGTGTCCGCTGTGCCGTGCGCGTGATCATTGCTTGTACAGCCCTCTCGCAGTGTCCGGAGCAAGTATGGATGGTCTGACACACCGGTGTCAATGTGTTCTTTTTTCCATTTCCAGGAGTGTATACGCTATGCAAACGACCAGTGTCCTATGAGAAGGCGTGACAGCGCACCAAGCAGCTTGGACAAACTGAATATTAATTTTAATATTAAAAACCAACAGCCTCAGTTGCCAAGTTTGCATAGATTTACCTTTGCAACTGAGGCTGTTGGTTTTTAATATTAAAATTAATATTTATACAGTTGTTGATAGGGCTGCGAAATGATGAAAATATTTTAAAACTGAATATTTTTAAAATCCAACAGCTGTTTGTTCGAACTGGAGCTAGTGATAATCCAAATCACTCTGATGCATTTCACTGTGTATCCAAGGGCGTAACCATCGACGGGAAAAGTGTGGCCGGCGACCACTAATCTAATAGAGTTTTTCGCAATCGAACCGTCACCCTGAACCGTGAACAAGGTAGACGTATCCGGTCTGTATTATCTTGGAAAAAGCCAGAATATGTAGTAAGAATATACAGGGCCGTCGTTTAGTCATTCACTGCGACACTAACGTGACCTCCCTCTTTTACCCCCCCCTGCGGGTCCGGGGATTAGAATAGGCCCGCGGTATTCCTGCCTGTCGTA
Source organism: Schistocerca serialis cubense (assembly GCF_023864345.2). Classification (NCBI taxonomy): domain Eukaryota; kingdom Metazoa; phylum Arthropoda; class Insecta; order Orthoptera; family Acrididae; genus Schistocerca; species Schistocerca serialis. The sequence goes on from NC_064642.1 coordinate 177,869,461, forward strand.
AGAGGCGACTAAAAGGAGTCTCAAATGTTTTGGCCTTAATGTGATGGTCCCCCTTGGGGTTTGACCTCCATTTTTCAAAATTCTACAGAAGTACGAGCCTTTTGGGGAAGGACACCTTACATGGTGTACCACTGGTCCTAAGTGCACTAAGACCTTGGCACTCAGCATTGCACCGGCGTTGTCACCATACCCATTATTCCTCCAATTGGGCCTAAACGCCTGATGGGTTGTCCACGTTACGCCCATAGTGCCTCTCCATCTGCACCAGCGATCATGATGGACTTTCCATGGCACCAGAAATCCAGCACGGTAGCCAGCCCGTTGTGGTGGGGTCGTCATGTACCCTCTAGGTTGTAGCCCCCTGACAACACAGGGATCGTACTGCCGATACCTGAGCTGCACCCTCCCCACGTTGGCCAAGGAGTAGATGCTCGTCTCCTTGGGGCATCAGGACTCCCGGCAATGGTCATCCTGCCAGGTGGCCCTTGCTGCGGCTGGGTGGCGCCCGTGGGGAGAGCCCCTGGTCGGAGTGGGTGGTATCGGGGCGGACGTTTCGCACATGAAACGTCAGCATGTATCAGGTCGCTCTGCGGCCGAGTCTTCCAAAAGAAAAGGTACGGTTTCTAGTTCTGGTTCTCCTGCCCTTTCCCCCTTGGCCACTCCATGGGAGGAGGGACAGGCCCGCCGGCTTGGGGCGAAGTACTTCCCCCGCTATTTGGTCTGTTCTCGAACAGATGGGGGGACGTTCGCCACCTCCAAGCCCATGTTCTTTGTTCAACACATTGAGGACGTCTTCGGGGAAATCGAGGCTCTCAGCAAGATGAGATCGGGGTCTGTTCTTATCAAGACCACCTCTGCCACACAATCGGCGGCACTCCAGGCGTGCGACCGCCTAGGGGACATCCCAGTCTCCATTGTCCCACATCTGGCACTCAATAGGACGCAGGGGGTCATTTTTCATCGTGACCTCCTGCTACAATCTGATGAGGAGCTCAGGGCCAACCTGGAGCGCCGCGGCGTGCATTTCGTCCGGCGAGTCCAGCGCGGCCCCAAGGACCGTCGCATCGACACCGGGGCCTTTATCCTCGCCTTCGAGGGGGACGTTCTCCCGGAGAAGGTAAAGGTGATGTGCTACCGGTGCGACGTGCGACCTTACGTCCCGCCTCCTATGCGCTGTTTTAGGTGTTTGCGCTTTGGGCACATGTCGTCCCGGTGTGAGGCTGAGCCCCTTTGTGGCGACTGTGGACGTCCTCTTCGTGAGGAACATACTTGCACCCCACCACCTCGGTGCCCTAATTGTCCTGGCGTCCACTCGCCTAGGTCCCCGGACTGCCCCGCCTATCAGAAGGAGAAAAAGATACAGGAACTCAAAACTTTGGATCGGCTCTCTTATTCTGAGGCCAGGAAGAAGTATGACCGCCTTCATCCCGTGTCACTGGCCACTTCGTTTGCCTCCGTTGTGTCCACTCCTTCCGCTGTATCCTCACCTCTATCCTGTCCCCCCTCCGCCTCCTCTGCCCGTCAGGGGGCTCTGCCTCCGCCTCCCAAATCCCTCCCTTCCAAATCCTCCTCCCCCGCGGCCCCCACCCCCCCTGCCCCAGGGGCCACCCTTCCTCCTCCTCCTCCTCCCCCCACGCCACCTGAGAAGCGATCCTCTTCTCAGGCGTCCATCGGGGAAACGTTCCGGACCCCGGCTTCCGAGGTCCGGCGTTCCAAAACGGACCCCGTGCGTGAGGACCTTCTTCGGGTCCAGCCCACCATCCCTGTACCTCCTCGGCCTTCCAAGAAGGCCTCCATGAAAAAATCTCTATCCCCCTCTCCACCCCGGCGCGTTTCATCTGACGCTTCATCCGTGAGTCGCTGCTCCCGGCCGTCCTCAGTTTCGCCGGGACGCTCTGTTGCCAGGCGTTCCGCCGGCCTTTTGTCGGCAAATGATGCGGCCCCTCCTACACAATCAGGGACAGCGGCCGCAGCTGGCGACGAGTCGATGGAACCGGATCCGCCTGCCGTCAGTTGTAGCGTTGTTGCCTCGCAACCTGGCCCTCCGCGGCCATCGAGGTGACCAGCTCTTCCCCGTCTCGTTCCCCCAACTTTTTGACTAGCAATGGCGTTGTTTCATTGGAACATAAGGGGTATTCGATCTAATCGGGAGGAATTACAACTGCTCCTCCGCCTGCACTGTCCGCTCGTCCTTGGTCTCCAGGAAACCAAGTTGCGCCCGACTGACCGTATTGCCTTTTCCCACTATACCTCGGAGCGGTATGACCTCGCCCCTGTGGACGGTATCCCAGCTCATGGTGGGGTCATGTTGCTCGTTCGGGACGATGTATATTACCATCCCATCCCATTGACCACCCCACTCCAAGCAATAGCTATCCGCATTACTCTTTCTGCTTTTACTTTTTCCGTTTGTACCGTCTACACTCCACCGTCATCTGCTGTTAGTCGGGCTGACCTGATGCACCTGATCGATCAGCTTCCCCCGCCATTCTTATTGTTTGGCGACTTCAATGCCCATCATCCCCTTTGGGGCTCTCCTGCATCCTGTCAAAGAGGCTCACTCTTGGCGGATGTCTTCAACCATCTCAATCTTGTCTGCCTCAATACCGGCGCCCCGACTTTCCTCTCGGACTCTACTCATACCTACTCCCACTTGGACCTCTCGATCTGTTCTACCACTCTTGCCCGTCGGTTCGAGTGGTATGTCCTTTCTGACACCTATTCGAGCGACCACTTCCCCTGTGTCGTTCGTCTCCTGCACCACACCCCATCCCCACGTCCTTCGCGCTGGAACATACTGAAAGCTGACTGGGGACTTTACTCCTCCCTGGCGACCTTTCCGGACCGCGATTTTTCCAGTTGTGACAGTCAGTTCGAATACCTCACGGCTGTTATCATCAATGCTGCCGAACGTTCCATACCTCGTACTACTTCTTCTTCCCGTCGCGTTTCCGTCCCCTGGTGGAACGAGGCTTGTAGGGACGCTATCCGTGCTCGACGACGTGCTTTACGCACCTTTCGCCGCCATCCTACGTTGGCGAATTGTATTGAATACAAACGACTCCGTGCGCAATGCCGTAGAGTCATCAAAGACAGCAAAAAAGCTTGCTGGGCCTCTTTCACGAGCTCCTTTAACAGTTTTACTCCCTCTTCCGTTGTTTGGGGTAGCCTGCGCCGGCTGTCGGGCATTAAGGCCCACTCCTCAGTACCTGGCCTGACCTCAGGTAATGAGGTTCTTGTTGATCCTGTGGCTGTCTCCAACGCCTTTGGCCGCTTTTTCGCGGAGGTTTCAAGCTCCGCCCATTACCATCCTGCCTTCCTTCCCAGGAAAGAGGCAGACGAGGCTCGGCGACCTTCCTTCCACTCGCTGAATCTGGAGACTTACAATGCCCCCTTTACCATGCGGGAACTCGAACGTGCGCTTGCACTGTCCCGGTCCTCTGCTCCGGGGCCAGATGCCATTCACGTTCAGATGCTGGCCCACCTTTCTCCGGCGGGCAAAAGCTTCCTTCTTCGTACCTACAATCGCGTCTGGACCGAAGGTCAGGTCCCCATGCGTTGGCGTGACGCCGTTGTTGTTCCTATACCCAAACCCGGGAAGGATAGACACCTTCCTTCTAGTTACCGCCCCATTTCTCTTACAAGCTGTGTCTGTAAGGTGATGGAGCGCATGGTTAATGCTCGGTTAGTTTGGATTCTTGAATCTCGACGACTACTTACTAATGTCCAATGCGGCTTTCGTCGCCGCCGCTCCGCTGTTGACCACCTTGTGACCTTGTCGACATTCATCATGAACAACTTTTTGCGAAGGCGCCAAACGGTCGCCGTGTTCTTCGACTTGGAGAAGGCTTATGATACCTGTTGGAGAGGAGGTATCCTCCGCACTATGCACAAGTGGGGCCTACGCGGTCGTCTGCCCCTTTTTATTGATTCCTTTTTAACGGATCGAAAGTTTAGGGTACGTGTGGGTTCCGTATTGTCCGACGTCTTCCTCCAGGAGAACGGAGTGCCTCAGGGCTCCGTCTTGAGCGTAGCCCTTTTTGCCATCGCGATCAATCCAATTATGGATTGCATTCCACCTAATGTCTCAGGCTCTCTCTTTGTCGATGACTTCGCGATCTACTGCAGTGCCCAGAGAACATGCCTCCTGGAGCGCTGCCTCCAGCGTTGTCTAGACAGCCTCTACTCATGGAGCGTGGCAAATGGCTTCCGGTTCTCTGAAGAGAAGACGGTTTGTATCAACTTTTGGCGATATAAAGCGTTCCTTCCGCCATCCTTACATCTTGGTCCCCTTGTTCTCCCATTCGTGGACACAACTAAGTTTCTAGGGCTCACGTTGGACCGGAAACTGTGTTGGTCTCCACATGTCTCTTATTTGGCGGCCCGTTGTACACGTTCCCTTAATGTCCTCAGAGTTCTTAGCGGTTCATCTTGGGGAGCGGATCGCACTGTCCTGCTTCGCTTGTATCGGTCCATAGTCCGATCGAAGCTGGATTATGGGAGCTTCGTCTACTCGTCCGCTCGGCCATCCCTCTTACGCCGGCTCAACTCCATCCACCATCGGGGGATACGTCTTGCGACCGGAGCCTTCTACACTAGTCCTGTCGAGAGTCTTTACGCTGAAGCTGCCGAGTTACCGTTGACCTACCGGCGCGACATACTGCTGTGTCGGTATGCCTGCCGGCTGTTGTCTATGCCCGACCACCCCTCTTACAAGTCCTTCTTCGCTGACTCTCTCGACCGTCAGTACGGGTTATATGTGTCTGCTCTGCTGCCCCCCGGAGTCCGCTTCCGTCGCCTGCTTCGACAATTGGATTTTGCCCTCCCTACCACCTTCAGAGAGGGTGAGAGCCCGACACCACCTTGGCTCCAGGCTCCGGTTCCTATTTATCTCGACCTCAGCTCACTCCCGAAGGAGGGTACTCCGGCTGCTGTGTATTGCTCACGGTTTGTCGAACTTCGTGCTCGACTTGCTGGTCACACCTTTATTTACACCGATGGCTCCAAAACTGACGATGGTGTCGGCTGTGCCTTTGTCGTCGGGACCGCCACCTTTAAATACCGGCTCCTTGACCAATGTTCCAGCTTTACGGCCGAGCTTTTTGCTCTCCATCAGGCCATTCAGTATGCCCGCCGCCACCACCATTCATCGTATGTCCTCTGCACTGACTCACTCAGTGCTCTTCAGAGCCTTGGGGCTCCCTATCCGGTCCATCCCTTGATTCACCGAATACAGCAGTCCCTCCATTGTTTCGCTGATAATGGCGGTTCTGTCAGCCTTCTGTGGGTCCCCAGACATGTAGGAGTGCCTGGGAATGAGGCTGCGGATGCTGCAGCCAAGGCTGCAGTCCTCCAGCCTCGCCCAGCCTCCCATTGTGTCCCGTCATCTGACGTTTGTGGGGATGTCTGTAAGAGGCTTGTGTCCTTGTGGTGGGATGCTTGGTCATCCCTCCAAGGAAACAAGCTCCGGGCAGTAAAACCGCTCCCAACTGCTTGGACAACTTCCTCCCGACCATCTCGGCGCGAGGAGGTCCTTCTGACCAGGTTGCGGATTGGGCATTGCCGGTTTAGCCACCGCTACCTGCTCTCTGGTGACCCAGCCCCACAGTGCCCTTGTGGTCAGGCATTAACGGTGCGCCATGTTTTATTGTCGTGTCCCCGTTTTAGTCAATTTCGTGTTGTCCTGTCCCTGCCATCTACCTTACCGGATGTTTTAGCTGATGACGCTCGAGCAGCTGCTCGTCTTCTGCGTTTTATAACTTTAACTGGCTTGACCAAAGACATTTAACCTTTTACTTATTTCATCTGCATCTTTGTCCGGTCCTTTTGATGTCCCCCCATCCCCTTGAGTTTTAGCAGGTTCCTTGTGCTCTAACACCAGTGACTGGGCGCTAATGACCTCAGCAGTTGAGCGCCCTTAAACCCCACCAAAAAAAAAAAAAAAATCCCTCTTTTACCGATCATGAGTACGCTCTTGCACATAGCTGGGAAGTTATCAAACAGAACTTCGGCTTTAAGATCATGGAAAGAGTAGGCAATTTCTGTACCTTCATGACGCATGATAGTGTCAGACGCGTCATTGTCGACCGAAATACACTGTTCAATAAATGTTTTTAATACTATTGTATAATGAAGTCTACGATACCAGAGGACTGACTGACCGCGGTACTTCATGCATTATCCAGTTACAGCCCATATATTGGACGGAGTATACTATCGGCATGCTTTGCGTTCGTTTCCTAGTCATGTAAACATACCGCTGCGGCAGCGGCACACCTCAAACAGCCCAGTATCAACAACAGCTTCATCACGTTCCTTTTTCAGCACTACACTGACACGATAAATAACAAAAAAAAAAAAAATGGTTCAAATGGCTCTGAGCACTATGGGACTTAACATCTGTGGTCATCAGTCCCCTAGAAATTAGAACTACTGAAACCAAACTAACCTAAGGTCATCACACACATCCAAGCCCGAGGCAGGATTCAAACATGTGACCGTAGCGGCCACGCGGTTCCAGATTGAAGCACCTAGAACCGCACGGCAACACCGGCCGGCTGTCAAATATCCTGGTAGCCAAGGCAGAAAGCATTTAGTTACCATTTTGGACGGGACCGTAATCAGTTATTAGTGGTTGGCCTTTTCTATCATACACAATTTATTCAGTATCACCAACAAATAAAAATAAAGGTAGTAATTAAGGAATTATTTCACAGCTGAAAGCGTTAATGGGCATGAATTAGGAATTGTTTAAAGTTGTTGTAACTTACAATTACACTTATTAAAATATAAAAGACAAATCACTAAAGTTGTTACAGCTCACTGCTAGAACGCAATTACCAAATTAGGATTTTATAACAAGTAACCATGCTCAAGGCTGAAGGCATTAATGGCAACAAATTAAGACCTGATTAAACTTGCTGCAGCCTACAATTACAGTTATTAAAATACAAAGACAAGTCACCAAATGTCTTAACGCTCGCTGCAAAAACACAATTGCCTAATTTTAATTTTGACAAGTGACAACGCTCACGGCTGAGGCCTTACTGGCAATAAATTCAGAATTGTTTCATGGCGGAAGGCCCTAAACGCCAAGAATGGCAATCATTAAATAATTTAGCAAACACTGTCAAACAGCAATGCAATAGCAAAAGTTAATTTAAAGGACAGGAAGCTGACCACCATACAGGTGGGACAAAATGATAATAAACTTGGTAGCACAACCATTTAACTTACTGTAACGCCAAGAGTGGCAATTGTATTAAAACAATTAGAACATACAATAAAACTGCAAATATGATAAGGTTAATTCAAAAGACCAAGGAACTGATCACCAAACAGGTGAGAAAAATGATGGTAATTTGGTAATACAATAATAAAATAACACAATAATAAAACACAAGGGTCAGTCACTGGCGGTGCTCCAGGAATCGACCTCTGAGGAGATCAGGCCAAAAACACTTTTGCGAGCAATGAGAAAGGCAGCCAAGAGTTGCATTCGCATCACAAAATGGTAACTCAGACTAGAGGCAGTCTAACCAATGACTAATGATAATCTGCTGAAGCTATCTAACGTCCGATAACCAAGGCAACGATGGAACAACATGCCAAGGCCGGAACCGGTGGTGAGCACTACGTCCTCAGAATGCTGTGTTTAGGGCATATGAAAGGAGAAAGGAACCACTACTACCAGAGCAGAAGAAACACCAACCGACCTCCAGGGCAGGTAACTTGGGCGTTAGCGGCCACCAGGCAGGATAAATACCGCTGGTTGAATATAACAAACAGTATCACATTCGAGGTGTGACAATAAAGTAATGAGACTGATTTTCTTTGCAAGATGTGGCAACCCTGCGGGCTTGCATAGGCACAATATCTTTGACCTTGATCTATAAGCTGCTTCTAGTTCAAGCGGCACATGGATGCAACTGCTCAGTCGTGAGTTGTGCTGTGATAAGTTAAGTCTGTGTCTCTCATCACGGAAATGGAACCGCATAGTATTGCGCAACAGAACGCCATTTCTTTTTGCGTTTAATTTGGTGAAAACGTGTCGACAACGTATGGTAAGAACATACAATAAATTAAGTATTGAATCCCCAATAAGTTCGAAAGGGGGAATTAATAGTACAAGCAAACACCAAGGAAACCGGAGTAGCCTCCAAAGCCACGTGGCTGGTGGTATTTAAGGCAAAAGTGTGTCAAGGCCGACTGGAATCCCACTTACTGGAAGACTTTTGCGTATTTAAGGTTTCAATTGACCCTTTCCGCAAAGGACCCCTGCGGATAATACGGAGTGGTAGTTACATTTTTAACACCGCTTTGAAACAGCAGGCCTTGAAGGGAGCCGAAATAAAGGCTGGTGCATTACCATTAACGATTTGCTTGGGTGTTCGAGATAAAACCGGGACTTATCCAGCGTTAACAAGATGGCTAATGCCTCACATTCGTAAACAGAATATTTAAGCTCGGCGCTTATGCTAATGCTGCTGTTGACCTTCGAACACCTAGAGGAGGACTGCCAAATGACCCGCATTCGATGCGTCGGTTCGGACAATAAATTTCTTATTAATATCAGGCGCTACGAGAACGGGAGGACTGGCTAAGGTCGCCATAATATGCTCAGTCACGGTCTCTTGAGCAGGTCCCCACTCAAAACGCAACCCTTTCCGGCACAGTTCATTTAGAGGAGCCGCAAACTGGGCAAAAGTAGGAACAAAACGTCTAAAATAATTCGCCATCCCTATGAACTTCGCAATCCCTCGCCCAGAAGGGCTCTCAAGGCATTAGTGCACTACTGATCAATGTGAATACTCTTCCCTGATGCTATGTGACCTAAGAAGGACAGCTGCTGCCTACCTAATGTCACCTTATTGGGTTTAACAGGCAAACTGGCCTCATGCAACCTAGCAAGAAGTTGCTGGATATGTTCCAAATGCTCTTGAAACAAACGACTATAAATTACCAAATCGTCCAGGTAATTGTAAACACAGCTAATTTCAAATCTCCACGAATATTATCCAGCAAACGAGTAAGGATGGCTGGGCTTTCGCTAAACCAAAGGCGACCCTATTAAATTCAGATTCCTATCAGTACAAAATGCTGTAACGTGTTTACATTCTTTGGCTAAAGGAAATTGATAATAGGCTTCTTTCAGGTTGTGTACAGTAAACCAATCAGTCCCAGAAAACCAGGTAAAGGAGATATGAAGATCAGGTAAAGGGACTAATTCCTGGACAGTCTTCTTATTCAGGCGTCGGTGGTCCACAACAGGCCGAAAGTCCAGCCCCCGATCATTAGATATGACGAATATAGCGGAGGCATAAGCGGATGTAGAAGGCCTAAGAACTCCCTGATGAAGCATTTTGGAGATCTTTTCCCTTATTATCTTCATCTTAGGCGGTGAGAGGCGATATGGGGACTGCCTGATGGGAATATGGTCAGACAGACGAATATGGTAGTCAAGAGCATTGGTAATCCTAAGTCTGTCACAGAGAAGCTCTGGGAACCTCTCCAACAAACCCCTTAATTCAGAGGCCTGCTGGGAAGAAATATGGGCGAGATCAAACTCGCTAACCTTAGTATCAACAGCCAGCATTCCCGCATCTCAATGCACCTTATATTTAGTATACACACGGAAGCGAAAATTTTGACCAGAAGAAAACTTAAACAAAAAGGTGTACCCCGAATAACCCAAGACAAGACCAGTTTTACTGATAAAATTACATCCCAAAATCACCAAGGCCAAAGACTAGGGTCACGAGAAATCCCCAACCAAGATACTCCATCAGACCCAATCATGCAGAGGCAACAGCTGCCCATTGGCAACCTGAGATCTCTGCACTGAGGAAGGGACTGGCCAGAGTCTCACAAGATGACAAGATTAAAGAAACCATTCTTAGCTCAACCATGAAAAGGAGCTACCAGAATCCAAAACGGCAGAGATAGGATTTGCCACATATTAGAGAACGAATATAAGGCAGTGCGGGTGATGATCGAGCAGTGAAACGGCACACCAGGGTTTAAAGGCTCGACCTCGGGGGTCGCTGTCCAGCTGGTCGGCATTTACTGACTCTGGGTGTCCGTCGCTGAAGGCATGGATGAACTAAATGCCCTGTTCGTCCACACCTGAAACAAAGCTGCAAATCCTCTTTCGCAGACTCAGCTGATGTTGGTAATCCAGGGTTCCCCTTAGTGAAGCCAGTGGGCTGAACTTCACGGTGTCTATTGTCCGAGAGCGGCAACGAAAATATCGCTACAATGGCGCCATGAAGCTCTTCCCAAGTGGAGGGACGACCATGAAAAACAAAATGTGCCTTATCCGCCGTTCGCATTCCCCTCAGGACAATTGAAACTAACTCCCGTTCTGGCAAGTCAACTAACAAGGCTAGACAGGCCGTCTTAATCCTTTCCACGTATTGATGTAACTCCTCCCTATCTTGGTGCATCTGCCAAATATAGCAACACCGACCTGTTTACGAACTCCCATTGTCAAGGTTTCACTGATCACAAGCCTCCTCAACTGCTGCAATGAAAACCCTTCTTCCATAGTCCTGGATACCAGAGTCCTCAATTCGTCTCTAGTTAAAGGATGCAAAAGAGACAAAATTACCTGATGTAAAACACCAAACGCATCAGCGTGTTGCTCAAAGCGAAAAAACAAACGTAACACGTTTTCAATTTGCTCGAATCAGTCTGTAGCTAATTCTGTGATGTCTCGAAACACATGGACCAGGGGATTACGCAATTTATCAGACGCCCTAACTAACACCTCGAGGACATAAGGGAGTTATTCCCCGGCTCGCTAGTGCACTGCCTGGAAGGTAACAAATCCTGCTCCCCCGTCCTCTTCACATCAAGCTCTAAACACGTAATCTTAAACTGCAATTTATTAACCAAGGACTCCAATTCAGCAGTTGATTCCTTATCATGATCCTCTAACTTTAATGCTGTTAAATCAGATATCCGGTTGGTTAAATGTATCAACTGTGCCCACACTCTGTCTAATTGACTGCCACTAGGTCGAGTGCCCTCTAAAAAGCTGATGTTTTCTTCAAGACTCCCAACAGTTTTAAACAAAAATTAATGGCCGCTTTTGACTCACCCTCAACATCCGGCGTGACATCAACTGACTGACGAATCGTAGCATGCAGGCGGGCTGCTAAGTCCAGAACACACCCTCCATAGGCTGGCGTCTTATCGCCAACTCATAGGTGAGGTGGTCCTTCCTCAATAGCCCAAGCCCGGGGCACTGCCTCACGAACATTACAGAAATGGTCACCTAAAGCAGAAATCCCAAAGACAGGAATCGTACAAAACCAACAGTAACTGAAATGGCAATATAACAATCGAAACCAAGCTCTGCTACCATTTGAAACCTGGTAGCCAAGGAAGACAGGTTTTGGTTATGATTATGGATGGGGCCATAATCAGTCACTAGTGGTTGGCCTTTTCTATCATACACAATTTATTCAATATCACCAACAAATAAAAATAATGGCAATAATTTAAGAATTTTTTCACTGCTGAAAGTCTTAATCGACATGAATTAATAATTGTTTAAAGTTGTTGTAACTTACAATTACAGTTATGAAAATATAAAAAACAAATCACCAAAGTCGTTAAAGCTCACTGCTAAAACGCTATTACCAAATTATGATTTTATAACAAGTAACCATGTCCAAGGCTGAAGGCCTCAGTGGCAATAAATTAAGAACTGATTAATCTAGCTGCAATTTACAATTACAGTTATTACAATATAAAGTCAAATGACAAAATGTTGTAATGCTCGCTGCAAAGACACAATTCCCTAATCTTAATTTTAAGACAAGTAACGACACTCATGGCTGAGGTCTTAATGGAAATAAATTTAGAATTGTTTCATGGCTGGAGATCTTACTGGCAATAAATTAAGAATTGTTTCGTGGCTGAAGGCTTTAAACGCCAAGAATGGCAATTATTTAAAAAAAATTGCAAACACTGTCAAATAGCAGTGCAATAGTAAAGTTAATTTAAAAGATAGGCAAATGATCACCAAACAGGTGGGACAAAATGATAATAAACTCGATAGCACAACCATTTAACTTACTGCAATGTCAAGAGTGGCAATTGTGTTAAAACAATTAGAACATACCATAAAACAGCAAATACAATGACAAGGTTAATTCAAAAGAACAAGGAACTGATCACCAAACAGGTGAGAAAAATGATGGTAACTTGATAATACAATAATAAAATAATGCAATAATAAAACACAAGGGTCAGTCACTGGCGGTGCTCCAGGAATCGACCTCTGAGGAGATCAGGCCAAAAACACTTTTGCGAGCAATGAGAAAGGCAGCCAAGAGTTGCATTCGCATCACAAAATGGTAACTCAGACTAGAGGCAGTCTAACCAATGACTAATGATAATCTGCTGAAGCTATCTAACGTCCGATAACCAAGGCAACGATGGAACAACATGCCAAGGCCGGAACCGGTGGTGAGCACTACGTCCTCAGAATGCTGTGTTTAGGGCATATGAAAGGAGAAAGGAACCACTACTACCAGAGCAGAAGAAACACCAACCGACCTCCAGGGCAGGTAACTTGGGCGTTAGCGGCCACCAGGCCGGATAAATACCGCTGGTTGAATATAACAAACAGTATCACATTCGAGGTGTGACAATAAAGTAATGAGACTGATTTTCTTTGCAAGATGTGGCAACCCTGCGGGCTTGCATAGGCACAATATCATTGACCTTGATCTATAAGCTGCTTCTAGTCCAAGCGGCACATGGATGCAACTGCTCAATTGTGAGATGTGCTATGATAAGTTAAGTCTATGTCTCTCGTCACGGAAATGGAACCGCATAATATTACGCAACGGTACGCCATTTCTTTTTGTGCTAAATTGGGTGAAAACGCGACGACAACTTACGGTAAGCTTGAGAAGGCTTTTGGAGAGGAGTTTATGTCAAGAGGTCAAGTCTTTCGTTGGTGTAAAATGGTTAGTGAAGGCAGAACGAACGCTGAACAAGAAGACCGCAGTGGACGACCATCAAACTCACGGACGGATGTCAACTTGGCCAGGGTTCTTGAACTCTTACGATCTGATCGAAGATTATCCGTGAAAATGATTGCATAAGAACTGAACATCAATCGAGAAACGGTTCGTCTAATAATAACTGAAGATCTTGGTATGAGAAAGATTTGTGCAAAAATGGACCATACAAATTTCACACTACAACAGCGATAATCACGGAAAAATATGGCGGCTGCTCTGTTAGAGCAAATGGATATTAATCCAGAATAGTTGAGCCGTCTTATCACTGGTGATGAAAGATGGTTTTTTTCAGTACGATCCAGAGACAAAACGCCAAAGTTCGCAATGGTGCTCGAGGGGATCACCCATACCAAAGAAAGATCGCATGTCAAAGTCAAAAGTGAAATGCATGCTTGTGTGCTTCTTTGATTCCAAGGGAATTGTTCATAAAGAGTGGGTGCCTCCTGGGCAAACAGTTAACCAATAGTACTACAAAGAAATTTTAGAAAGACTTCGTATAAGTGTTCTTCGTGTCTGTGCCATCAGTGCTGATAATTCGATTCTGCATGACGATAATGCTCCATCCCATATTGCTCTGTCACTACAGAAATTTTTAACCTCAAAACAAATTTCAATACTACCACAGTCACCTTGTTCTTCATATATCGCTCTATGCGTTTTTTTTCTATTTTCAAGAGTCAAAACGGCGGTCAAGGGACACCATTTTCGAACAACACAAGACGTCCAAAAAGCTGTGACGATGGTGTTAGAAGATATTACACAAGATGAGTTCCATAAATGTTACCATCAATGGCAGAAACGCTATAAAAAGTGATTGCAATCTGAAGTGAACTACTTTGAAGGAGACAACAATGAAATTGACTAATACGATGAGCAAACTTTTTTTTCACATTAGTCTCATTGCTGTACTGTCGCACCTTGTAGAATGCAGCAATTAATAACAAGAAGTCGAGGAAAGCTAATTACCCCCGCCTTCGTCAAGCACTCCACTCGCTGCTCTTCGTCTCGTGACACTGCGAGCATCAACACGAACTCAAGTCACTGGAGAATGGTGAGATCTCACATTGGTGGAGGTTTCACTCCTCGGATTAAAATCCACTCAACTTAAGGCTCGTTGGATTGGATGACGGCTAGCTCGTGTACCCTCGCGATCACAGCCTTTACAAAAAATGTTCAAATGTGTGTGAACTCTTATGGGACTTAACCGCTAAGGTCATCAGTCCCTAAGCTTACACACTGCTTAACCTAAATTATCCTAAGGACAAACACACACACACACCCAAGCCCGAGGGAGGACTCGAACCTCCGCCGAGACCAGCCGCACAGTCCATCACTGCAGCGCCTTAGACCGCTCACATCCCTTCCTTCCGGCAGTGAATGCGTGCCACCAGCCATCCCAGCGTGTTCTGCCACTGCACTTGTGACTCCTCCACAGTCCCCAACCGAACTGTTCACTCACACGACCCGGAAGAGCTACCACGTCACTCCTAAGATAGGGCCAAAGTTACTACATATCAATAACGCCGCTGCTGCCACTAGCGGACAGGCAACGCTTGAGAATCCAAGTGGCGCCAGTCAACACAAGAAGAAGACAAACAACCGCAAGCATGTCAACTAAACGATATAGTCTGGCCTCCAACAGAGGACGGAAACCTACAACAGCACCAACGTGAACCGCAGCACGGCTCAAGGCGCACAACACTTCGATAGAGTCAGGAGAGTGGCGTTAGTTTCAGCAAGTCATACACAGCAAGATGTCGATCGGTTACATGTCACTGAAAGTGGTATGTCTAATATGTGGAGAAAGTGCAGAGAGGCGGGAAATGTGAACATCTTCTTATGACAACACCAGTGCATGACAGTTTCCTTCAACTTTTGGCTCGTAGGTGCCCATCATGAGATTCATAAATATGGGAAATGACTTCTCCCGAGCAACAGGGATTCGTATCCCAGATCAAACAGTGAGTAGAGAATTGCATCAAGGTGCTCTTGAGTAGACCAACGAGAAGTTTTGCACTGAACCAACGGAACCGACGCAATAGAAGGTTTTGGGCTCTTGCACACCAATATGGGAATATTTCAGAATGTAGTAATGTCAAGTTTTGTGACGAGATCAGGACTGGTTCGATGACACCAGGAATGCCCATGCGGTCAGGAAGTCGATCCGTTTGCAAGTGAAAGTGTAAAGTTCTGGGCGACAATAACGATGGGACGGCGGATCCCTCTAATCCTCATCTACGGCCATTTGGCTGATTTCCGACACTTCCAAGAGGTCCTACAAATGATTGTAAGGACCTACAGGATGTCGGTGACAACTTCATACTAGTCGATGGCAATGCAAGACCACTCTGTACTGTAGCACTGTCTCGGTATCTTCAAAGATGCAACGTCAAACGGATGCATTGGAAAGCACAGTCCCCAGACATGAATGCGACTGAGCATGCATGGGACCTGATGAAGTTGTCCACTGCACAGTGTCCGAATCCAACTGACAATCTTCAGGATCTCGCTGAAGCTATCATTGAGGAATCGGATCTCATACCCTAAGATAAACTTGACGGTCTCGTACAGAGCATGCCTTCTCTGCGTTCGGGAAGGGCTTATTCACAGCTAATGACTGATAATCATCAGGATGAGATTAAGATTTTCACATTTTGGTTTTGAGGTTGTACGCCTGGGAGAGACGCTACTTTGTTTTGTAAAGATTTTCTGTAACCAATCAAAATAATTTCTGTTTTCAGAAGAAATTATGTTTATTTTGTAAATATCGTAATCGTAAAAACCTCAATAGAAGTACTATGAGAAGTCATTCTGGGCCGGCCGAAGTGGCCGTGCGGTTAAAGGCGCTGCAGTCTGGAACCGTAAGACCGCTACGGTCGCAGGTTCGAATCCTGCCTCGGGCATGGATGTTTGTGATGTCCTTAGGTTAGTTAGGTTTAACTAGTTCTAAGTTCTAGGGGACTAATGACCTCAGCAGTTGAGTCCCATAGTGCTCAGAGCCATTTGAACCATTTTTAGAAGTCATTCTGATAATTTCTGCGATATTCCAAATCTTTGTTGAGGTGTGTAATTTGTCACATTTTTGTGCTTGCGTATCTTAATTTGTGATATATTTTTATTCAATAAGGAACTTATACCATATTATTACAAGTTGAATATAGTAATACAATGAATAATATTTTGAACATATTTTAGGAACGTCTGACAGGTTAAATGAGAGGAAGGAATTTCAGAGATAAGTTACAGGTGGGGTAAGTCCGGGTAGAAGAAAGGGATAAATACTTCATGATTTCGTTACATATGACTTATATATATGACACAAGAAGGATTGCCTTTAACGGTACGCCACTTGTGTGTACACGTTTTACTGATTACAGTTTAATAAGTACATATATAATATACTGTTATTTTGCGCCAAATTTTTAGATTAATTCTGTCACTAAACATTTGATTAAGTACACCACATTGACGATGTACATTTCCATTTGGCAAGAGACGATTAAACGCTTTAAGAGATCATGAAATGAAGACATAGCTTAACAGCCACTTGGGAAGAGTGGCAATCCAGTACCAAATAGCTCAATTGTTCGGATTTGTATATACTAGAAAAGCAACAATGGAAGATTACCTGCCTGGTTTTAAAATGCGGAGTTCAAAAATGGTTCAAATGGCTCTGAGCACTATGGGACTCAACTGCTGTGGTCATAAGTCCCCTAGAACTTAGAACTACTTAAACCTAACTAACCTAAGGACATCACACACATCCATGCCCGAGGCAGGATTCGAACCTGCGACCGGAGCGGTCGTGCGGTTCCAGACTGTAGCGCCTTTAACCGCTCGGCCACTTCGGCCGGCAAAATGCGGAGTGTTTTCCTGTTTAATACAGATGCATTTGGCGAAGAAGAATTTGCACAATCAGATACAACAAATAAAATAATGTCAGATCATCAAATCCGTTACTGCTTCCTCTCCAATCCCCTTGTGTCGACTGGTGTGCAAACACACTCTTTTCCTTCACTGTAGCACCGGAGAGTGTGAAGCCAGTTGTTCATTACGAAAGACCATTATCAACCCGTTGAAGAGGAAAATGCGCTGTCATTAAGGAGTCTCCCTACGAAAATGAATCCATCGCATCAAAAGAATCTTCTCGGCAAATTAAAAGAAACTGATGAAGGACTCCCAGTCCAGACCATAAAAATGACTCCGGATAGTGTCAAGGCGCGTGAGGCAAAGATCTCTTCTGAATATGAGATTAAATGCTTTGTCTTCTTTGCAAATGTTTGGGTAAAGTATTTAAGGCGCGAGAAATCAGCCCATGAGGATTCTACAAGATATTCGTAGCTTGGAGACATCTTGCATGAGCATCTGTGTGTCCCACTTCTCAGACAGGAAAATATAACATTTCCCGTTTGTGCCCTGCACAGCGCCTACCTTTACCTCCAGCTCAGGAGTATAACAGTGTATTACACGGAGAAAATTTAAATTAAATCTAATTTGATCCATCAGAAATAACAAGTCGTCATAAGTAATATTTGTTGTTTATGCCTTATGCAGACTAGAATTGCCATCATTTATCACCAGGCGATGGCTGCTGCAAGAATGAATCGCCGACGAGGAAGCTGCCGAAGGTGTAATGGAGCATGGCGGAGAGTCTGGTAGCTTCTCTGCACTTCTATTCGTGATTAACTTCACCCATATGTTTCTGACCTACGTCGTTGTTTCCATCGAACATTCACACAGACTTCCGTTGAGTACCCTACCTTAACGCCTTTCCGCCGAAAACCAGAAGACGACCCTACACGTAACCTCGAATCAGTGAGGAGTTGTATTTTCAGCAGATCTTTTTCCTGTCAGGCTCTGGAGAGCTATGTAAAGTTCATTACTCCACGTTGTCTCATGTCCTGCTCTCCAGCTCTCAATATGGGGCTTGTCAGACCCAAAAAACAATCTAAAAACTTAGTACAACATTGCATCTATTCCCCGCCCAGAGGAACGGACAGTCACACTGTAGCAGTAAGCGGTACCGTCACAGAAAATCTACACTGAAAAGCCAAAGAAACTGTTACACCTGCCAAATATCGTGTAGAACTTCAGCGAGGACGCAAAGGTACCGCAACACGACGCGGCATACACTCGAATAATGTCTGAAGTAGTGCTAGAGGGAATTGACACCACAAATTCTGCAGGGCTGTCCATAAGTCCGCAAGAGTACGAGGGGGTGGAGATATCTTCTGAGCAGAACGTTGCAAGGGATCCCGGATTTGCTGAATAGCGTTCGTGACCGGGGAGTTTAGAGGCCAGTGGAAGTGTTTAAACCACAAAGAGTCACTCTGTAGCAATTCTGGACGTGTGGGGGGTCGCATTGTCCTGCCGGAATTGCCCTAGTTCGTCGGAATGCACAATGGACATGAATGGATGCAGGTGATCAGACAGGGTGCTTGCGTACGTGTCACCTGTCAGTGTCGTATCTAGACGTATCAGAGGTCCCATATCACTCCAACTGCGCACGCCCTACACCTACAGAGCCTTCCACAGCTTGAGCAGTCACATGCTGACAGGCAGGGTACATGACTGCATGAGGTTGTCTCCATACCCGTATACGTCTATCCACTCCATTGAATTTGAAACGAGAATCGTCCGACCAGGCAACATATTTCCAGTCATGAACAGTCCAATGTAGGTGTTGACGGGCCCAGGCGAGGCGTAAAGCTTTCTGTCGTGCAATCATCAAGGGTGTACTAGTGGGCCTTCGACTACGAAAGCCCATGTCGATGATTTTTCGTTGAATGGTTTGCACGCTGACACTTGTTGATGGCCTGGCATTGAAATCTGCAGCAGTTTGCGGAAAGAATGTGAACCTGACAATGTGGAGTTAAGAAAAATGGGAAGGCCTGAGCCCCCAAATCTACTGGTTATTGTTTCAAGCAAATAAAAATTTACAGATAACTTAAAATTTAACTTAAAACCACAGAAATAAATACTGCAATTCTATTTTTAAGACCACATTTTAAAAGAAAAATAACATGCTTTTAATAATAATAATAATAAAGGGCCAGACACGCAAAAGTCCAGGTGCAATTTGCAATTTAAATCCTAACATTACAGTTTGAGGGAAATATAATATGCTTTTAATAAGAAGAAGAAGGAAAGAGCCAGCTAGGTAAAAGTTCAGGTGAAATTTGCAATGTAAATCTTAAGGCCACAGTGTAGAGCAATATAATATGCTTTCATTAATATTAACAAGAAAACAGCTATCTGTGTACCAGTTCAGATGAAATTTGCAAATTAAATCTTGAGGCCCTAGTATGGACTAGACTACTGTAGTCAAACGAAATCACACTTAATACTCATCTTGTGTAAAGTATCGGCGCTGCATGGATGCAACAGGTGTCTTGACATGATAATTTTTAGACAGTCAGTCGGATGGCATATCCGGCAGATCGGTCTAGGGTGAAGCAGACGACCCAGGCTGCGAGCAACGTTAAGCGGCAGTCCATACAACCCGATGAATTGCAGTGTCACTAATCAACGATTGGATTGCCTTAAAGTTGCCCCTTTCCACAGCCAGAGGCCCGCACTAGTTAGCGAACGCGACGAATACAGACCCAACCGACCGAAACGCACCACACACCACCCGTGCAACAGCCAATTTCCTTTGTCGGACGGATGCGGCTTTCAAAGACCAACTCGCCTTAATCAGCCCAACTCAACTCATGTAAGACCCCGATGTCACAAACACCACGGCTCTGACCGTGCAATTCCGCTGCCTCAGACCAAATGACATTCCACCCAGAGACACATCACACGGCCAGCACCTCCTCCTAGGGTGACTTCGACCAAAAATGCTTACTGAACAAACAGTAAATCTATAGCAAACCCGAGCCAGTGGCGCCAGACAAGACCCAAGCGAAGTAAAATAAGGCGCGACTGCTCTGGTTGCACTTCTCTCACGTTGAAAGATTCTCTTCAGTCACCGTTGGTTCCGTTCTTGCGGGATCTTTTCCGGCAACGATGTCGGAAATCTGATGTTTTACCAGATTCCTGGTATACACGTTATACTCGTGAAATGGTCGTACAGGAAAATACCCCATTCATCGCCACCTTGGAAATGCTGTGTCCCATAGTTGGTGCACCGACTATAACATCACGTTCAAACTCACTTATATCTTGAAAACCTGCCATTGTAGCAGCAGTAACCGATTTAACAATTGTGCCACGCACTTGTTGCCATCTATAGGCCTTGACGACCGCAGTGACATATTCTGCCTGTTTATATGTCTCTGTATTTGAATACGCATGCCTATACCAGCGTACTTCTTAACCTAATGAACAGGCGAAAATTTTACTCCACCAAAGCATCAGGAGCTTCCCGTCAGTTCTAACCCATATTGGCCCATGAAATAAATTTCATGCAAATAAAGAAAATGCTCCCTACACAGACTGACTGCTTTCAAGTTGACTAAATAGAACTGACATTGGCTGCTGGAATCTCTTATTCAATAATCATGGGGGAATGAGGCAGAATGGACCGTGGACGTACCTCAGTGTCTTGCTGCACGCTCGCATTAGAAATTAGAAATCATCTGATCAGTTTGGATGTAGTTGCAGTGTAAGTAAATGGCCCAAAAATTATTCTAAATTCTGTGATATCTGTTCGTAAAAGGCAACTTGAACAATGTTATCGGACTTGCGAAAATACTAGTCCACTTCCAAAGCGAGCAAAGTGGTGGCAGTCGTTAGCACATCGGACTCGCATTCAGCAGGAATTGCGTTCGAATCGCGGTCTGGCCATCCATATTTAGGTTTTCCGTGATTTCGTTAAACCTCTTCTGGCAAATGCCGGGATGTTTCGATCGAAAAGTGCACGGCCGATTCCCTTTCCCATATTTTTTGTAAACCGATCTTGTGCTCCCTATCCAGCAACCTGCCTGTCGACGGTACGTTAAACTCTGGTCTTCTTTTGTACCTTCCTTCCACTGCCAAGTGACCTGTGTGCGTCTCTTCTGCTTATCCATGGATTTTGTGCATGTTATAACTGCAGTGCTAAATATTTGTAGTGTGGCTACACTTTTTGCCATTTACAACGTTTCTCAGAGATCGTTTCCATCTTAAATATCCCGCTTTTCGTGAGAGGTCGGTTTTAGCAGTTTCATCGCATTTAATGTTTTCTTGCATCCATCCCGCTTCTTCCCACCGAACTAAGCTTCTTTTCGGAACTAAAATTTTTCATGAAAACTCATATTTTTAGTAACATTCTTTACGATGCTGAACTCGGGAGGTAAAACCATTCTGAAAACTGAGCAACAACTTGAAAGCTAAACTCCACGTGAAAACTAAAAATGTTCCTTTGCGTCTCTGTGGGTAGATGAGTCACGATTATGGGGTATACAGTTGCAATCGTGATGATATTCTCGAATATTTTCTCAAATTTCTAGGCAAGCCGAGGTTATAACCCTCTGACGTTGAAGCACGTAATAAAGCACTCCCTAATATTCCAGTTCCTTGTGTGTGGAGTGCAGATTAAGCCAAATCCTACAATTATTGTTTCTGCTGTGGTTTTTTCTCTTAGTCTTCAATATTCTGACTTGCTCGACGAGGCCTGCTACGAGTTGCTCTTTTGTGACCAACATCCTCTTTTACCTGTTGGATGTATTCCAGTCACTGTCTTCCCGTACTTTAGCCTCTACAGTTCCCTTGAGTACAATGGAAACAAATGTCTCATATCTTAACAAATGTACTGTTACTGTCCCTTCTTCTTGTCAGTGTTTTTCAAATGTTCCTTCCTTCGTCGATTCGACAGAAAACCGCCTCATTCCTTATTTTAATTTTTGGCGTCCTTCTATAGCACCACGTCTCAAACGGTTTAATTCGCTTTTCTTCCTGGTTTTTTACAGTCCACGATTCACTACCATACAACGCTGTGCTCCAAACGTACATTCTCAGAAATGTTTTCGTCGGATAAATACCTATGTTTGATACTAGGTTACTTATGTTTGCTGTGGTAAATAACACACACCAGGGTTCAAAGCGACGTCTGTCTGTAAGGGTTTAGGCGTAGTTCTGATAATATTATCAACTGTCTATTTTTCCAATACTTGATGAGACATTGTACATCGCAGGTGATTCACCAAGATGATTACTTGACAGTAGTCTGGTGCGTAGCAAAGTGGGTAATGGTATGTTTCACCTTAGTAACTAATTACTGCGTCATCAAGTCTTCCAACTACCACATATATGCCTTCATTCAGCCAATCCAACTGGTAACTTCCAATATGTATATCAAGCGTATACCCTATGCGCCTCCTCCCCAATGGAACTTGCTCTACGTAATAATTACTGTCGCTGACGCAATTGTGACATATATATATATGGCACTGCTCCGTTGCTTCATAATGTGGAATAGCTGCTGCGAGATGGTGCCCACCGTTGCTATGAGACCTGTGTGTGCGTGTGAAAGTAAGCCTGTTTATCATGTATCAAGAAGTCTGTTTATCACCTATCTGGCAAACGTACAATAATGTGGTAGGTGTTGGCTTCTCGTTGTAATAGGTTAAGGCGCCCGGATACCAGGGAGGTCGTCTCAGGATGGCGCGTCAGGTCGATAGGTTGCTTATTACCAGAACGTCAGGCAGGAGCGCTGCCTCGGCGAAATGGCAGCTGCTGGTAACCTCGCAGACGTGAAACTGAAGTCAGAGTTCGGCGGACAACAGGCATGTGGAATGGAGAGCCAGCTGCCAGGGTGGACGGCCAGGCGTGTGCCGTGCTAGTTCTCAGGTCACCAACCCAGTATCTCATGTAAGAGGGTTGACTGAAAAGGAATGCCTCCATATTCGTAACTCTTTCACAATTGGCAGAATTAGTGTGCAGCAGGTGGTGACTTGTTCCGTAGCCTCTCCTCTACAGCTCCAGTTGGCGCGAAGTCTTAGTATTGAACGGTTGCGTTGTTACAGTGTTAAGTTTGGAACCCTGCGCAGACGGTCGATCAATGCGATTTAAGCAACGTGTAGTCATTGAATTCTTGACAGCAGAAGGTATCACGCCAAAGCAGATTCATCAGAGAATGAAAGCAATTAATGGAGATGGTGTTGATGGGAGAACTGTGCGACGTTCAGCGAGTATGTTTAAAGATGTTGAGGCGGGAACATGTGACCCGCGTGCCAAACAAAGAGTTGGACGTGCTGTGACAGCAGCCGTAGAGTTTAAAAAGCAAATAATGTTGACAGATTGATTCAGGACGTTCGTCGTATCACTCAGAGAGAAATTGCAAGCACAATCGGCATTTCATAAGCATGTGTGGGTCATATTATTGCTTTGCTTTGCTATCGGAACATCTGTGCACCATGGCTACCCCGGATGCTGACTCCTGACTTCAGCGACTGAATCTCACCACCGTACGGCATCCTCCATACACTCCAGATCTAGCACCGTCTGATTTTCATCTGTTGCTGATAATGAAAGACGATCTTCGGGGACATCTTATGCTTCTGATAAAGACGTTGAGAGAACTGTGAGTAAAGCCAGCCGGGGTGGCCTAGTGGTTCTAGGCATTACAGTCTGAAACCAGGTTCGAACCCTGCCTCGGGCATGGATGTGTGTGATGTCCTTAGGTTAGTTAGGTTTAAGTAGTTCTAAGTTCTAGGGGACTGATGACCTCAGAAGTTAAGTCCCATAGTGCTCAGAGCCATTTGAACTTTTTTTTTTTTTTTTTTTTTTTTTTATCTGTGAGACTGTGGTTGCGGAAACGGAGTGTCGGCCTCCTCCGGGCCGTTTCAGAAAACATATTCATCGTTGGCAGAAATATATCCAATTGTCTGGCGATTGTGTGGGAAAGTGAATATTTGTAATTAAATATCACATTTTAAAGATTATTTCTGTATTTTATTTATAAAAATATTCCTATCCAAACCCAGTTAACGAAGGTGGAGGCATTACTTTTCATTCAGCCCTCTTAGATGTCCAGAGAGTGGGCGAAGTCACCCTGGAGGTGGTCCCATCTTTACTCGGGCTCCAGTATCATCACCTTTAGCTGCAGCTAGTAGAACAGCAGCCAGCGGATGATGAAGCTAGACATAAATGAAGCTGACTGATCCACACTGAAGTGACGGCAGGCATGGAGTATGTCTCGTCGTAGTCGGCATCTGAAAACAAACATTGCTCGGTTCAGAACATCGAGAATTTATAATGAATGTACCTAACTTCGTTGTGGCATGTCCTTGTCTTCGCTCAAGTAAGGGCAGCATGAATAAATTTATTTCCCCAATGAGGCGGATTGGGATCTTGCACCATGTGGTTTTGGCAATGCGCCAGCCCCACCGAGAGGCTTCACGGACAATTTGTATGCCTCACCACGGTTGTGAAGTCTAGATCGAGGGATGTTGCTGCAACAGGTTTCCCTTGTTCACCAGTGTGCTAACTATGCTTTACAAGAAAGAACACCCGAACTGCCACTTTCCTTAATCATTATTAAACGTATTCCTGTCTCAACCCTATTTGATTTTGTATTTATAATCCTGTACTTACCTCACCAGACTTGTACGTCCTGTCACTACACTTCATTAATTCCCAGTATATTTAACTTCTACAAATCCCATTTTAATTCCCTAAGCCGCCTGCACATTTAAAGGATCTGAAGCCCGCCCGGTTTGCCGTGCAGTCTAACGCAGTACTTTCCGGGCGGGAAGGCGTGCCGGTCTCCGGCACGAATCGGCCCGGCGGATTAGTATCGAGGTCTGGTGTGGCGGCCAGTCTGTGGATGGTTTTTAAGGCGGTTTCCCATCTGCCTCGGCGAATGCGTGCTGGTTCCCCTTATTCCGTCTCAGTTACATTATGTCGGCGATTGCTGCGCAAACACTGTCTCCACGTACTCGTACACCATAATAACTCTACGACGCAACATTGGGGGTAACACTCGTCTTGTGTGAGACATTAATAGGGGGGGGGGGGGGGGGGTTGCACAGTGGCCGAAGGCTGAACCGCACAATAACCCTGGGTTCGGTATGGGGTGGTGGTGGGGTGAGTGGACTGCTGTAGCCTGTTGTGGGGTTGTGTACCACTACGGGCTACAGCGGGGACGAAGCCTCTCCGTCGTTTCTAGGTCCCCATTTCAATATAGTACAATACAAGGGATCTGACATTCCATGCCCCGACGCGTAGAACGCGTTTTGCTGTTCCTGATGATGACATCCTCTTGATTAAATACCGAGCGAGGTGGCGCAGTGGTTAGCACACTGGACTCGCATTCGGGAGGACGACGATTCAATCCCGTCTCCGGCCATCCTGATTTAGGTTTTCCGTGATTTCCCTAAATCGCTTCAGGCAAATGCCGGGATGGTTCCTTTGAAAGGGCACGGCCGATTTCCTTCCCCATCCTTCCCTAACACGAGCTTGCGCTCCGTCTCTAATGACCTCGTTGTCGACGGGACGTTAAACACTAATATCCTCCTCCTCTTGATTAAATCTCGTATTAAGATCCGAGTAGCGTGACCATTGCACCTCAGGAATATTTTACTCAAGAGGATACCATCAGCATCCAACCAGAAAGTGCATCAGCACGCCCTCGCAAGAAAATAACGGCTTTAGAGTCATCTTGCTTTAAATGATTCGTAGTAGCGTCATAGCGAAGGCTATGTTAACCAGATTGTTGTCTCAGGAACTACTCAAAAGACTGCTGGCCCCCTATAAGATCAGTAGTGTAGTCTGGTCTCACCACAGACACCCCTCCGCTTTGTTTGCAACTAACACACTTCCATCTTCGTCGTCTACTGTACGGCTAACTTTATAGTTGAGAAACGAAAGGCACACCACCTCCGAAAAGTTTGTGGGTCAACTAATATCGTTTAATAGTAAATAAGGTGACAGATAAACGTGATAATGATGTGTGAAGAAAACCTGCAAAATATTTACTTATCTGTACATTTACTTCATCTAAAAATGTGTTGTAACACTTGTCGATGAGTTTAAATGAATATTAATGTACCTGTAAGAATTTAACTATAGTTGTAGATGCAACTGAGGAAGCAATAGAACTTTTCTAATTAGCAGATTTGTTGAAGCACATTTAGGTCATAGAAAATTGAAAGAAAAACAAGTTTAATACAGTTTATAATAAATCTTGCATTTTGTGAAAGTTCCCCTACATTCACTCCACACCCGTAACAGCTACCCCAATGATATGTTCATGTAACATGCCAAAATGCAGTCGGAATACCCGTCAAATATGGCTGCAGTGTTAAAGCGCTTGTGGAACAGAGTGCATCGATCAGAACATTACGATATCATATGGGTTCCCAAAGTTTTTTAATGCAAAGGATCATTTATCATTAACCAGATTTGACAGTCTTTGTGGTGAGTGCACCCCACATTGACGTGACATAAATAATTACAGACGTTAGCAAGAATGGTTGCTGTGAATGGGAAGAACACTATCTCACTCCGGCCATCTTCTGTGTACAAGCGAAAAACACTAGGCCTATGATTAGATACTGGAATCATACGTTTACTTGTATCCGTCATTGTTTGACTTGTGCAGTCCATAATCAAGAAATCAACAATTCAATCTGTCGTGACTGCAGAGTTTTTCAGTATTCTGCCCTACTCACTGTCATCATGTTAGCAATTCTATTGCTGCAAGTGATACAAAAGGTTATGTATCAGTTCTTTTCAGTCCAGAAGAACTTTATAAGTGTGAAGTGCAAAGACGAGTACGGAAATGATCGTGATCTAGGTTGCAGAAAATGACTATTCAAGTGATTCCACCGTATCATTTATGTCCTGGTTCCTACTTGGAATCGTTTTGAATTCACAGGTTATGGAGCCACGCTCTGTCTAGCGCGGCTGGAATTAATAAGTATAGGGGCATTTCGTTTTAATTCAGCCGAGTTATGAGAAGGGAGGGGCAACTTAACTCGTCGCATAACTGTCAGTGCGAATGGCGTCGGCCAATGGATGGCCCGAGGACCTGCCGCTTGCCTCTGCGGCCGCGTACTTCATTTTTAACGGCGGCCTGTCGTGGAGGAGGCTGTCCACTTTTTTTGTGTAATTGTCGTCTGCCGCTCCCCCGCTCCCGCCCCCGCCGCCATCCCCGCGGTGGGTGGAATAACGCCGCTCCGGCAAGCGACAGGGGGCGCACCCTCCACTGCCGCACACAGGGGGGTGGACGCAGGGCGCAGGACGGATGCGCGCCCACCGTACACAGCGCCGTTGTTATCCGCCGGCCCATCTTACGAGTATTTTATACCATTTATTGCTGCTCGATACGACTCTTCTTCCCGAGAGTTGTGTTAATTTTCCCGATCTCTTACAAACAGCGATGGCATCTGTTCTCCCTGCTTGGAAGTGTAATTGCAGCGAGGTAAAAGCGATAAAAGTGAGGTTGGAGTTCGGAAAGGGAAGTTACTACCCTCTTCAGAAATAAACACCACTGTTAACGTTGGGCAACAACAGAACCTAGCGCTGCAAAACACACACTGCTACATTCAGTCGTGGAAATTAGTATAAAGACAAGTGATTATCTGTGGAAAAGAAACATGTTTTACTTACGTATCTGCTATTGCACACATTTTTTCCCGTATAGGGTTACAACAAAACAAAACTAAATACATTCTTTACTTTTGAATGCATTACGGGAACAGCAGTGATCAATGTCTTATAAATATTTACTATTAAAAACAGTCTTGATCACAATTTATTTATCAAGGTGACCGGTTTCGACCACTACTGTGGTCATCTTCAGACCATTGAGTAGGAACCTCTTTCTGTTGGAGATTCACTAGCGAGTCGGACCCGCGTGTCGCCACTGTCAGTGATTGCAGACCGAGCGCCACCACACGGCAGGTCTAGAGAGACGTCCTAGCACTCGCCCCAGTTGTACAGCCGACGTTCATAGCAATGGTTCACTGACAAATTACGCTCTCATTTGCTGAGACGATAGTTAGCATAGCCTTCAGCTACGTCATTTGCTACGACCTTGCAAGGCGCCATAGCATTTGATATTTATCTTGTGAAGCATGTACAGTCAAGAGCGATGTACACCAATTATGGATTAAAGTTAAGTATTCTACCAGCTACGTACCTTTTTTATTACACCTCCTTAAACCTAACAAACCTAAGGACATCACACACATCCATGCCCGAGGCAGGTTTCGATCCTGCGACTGTAGCGGTCACGCGGTTCCAGACTGTAGCGCCTAGAACCGCTCGGCCACCCTGGCCGGCTACGTGACTAAGCTGCAGTAAAAAAATCCATCACCGTTTTCGGTGGAGACGGAAATTACTTGATACGTCAGAGAGTTTTACACATCTGATCATGAGCACAGGACATACAAAACCGTCATGATTGTCACTTGTTGCCTTCTGACACTTTAATGCAGCGCAGTACTGAAGATAACTCGAAGGTAGTTGCAGTACGATATGGCGTTCGCGAAGTTGATCTGAGATAGTTGAAACGGTGGCGATCGAGAGGGCGGTACCGCTCAGCGGGCATAGTTAGATAGCGAGCACGTTTAATGAGCCTCTCCAGAAAAGCTGCACCTGTTTTTATGGTAGAATTACATGCACGAGCGTGGTTCGAGGTCATGCGACACAGTCATCCAGATCGTATCAATAGTAATAATGGAATTAAGGAATAGAGTCGTATTCCCTCCTCTTCTCATCAAGCTAACGGTTCGTACCTTGAAACATATTTCCTCAACCTACGGAAATAATTACGCTCGATAAAGCTAATAACAGTAATTACGTGGTATACAGACGGAGAGCAGGAAGAATGGTGTTGGTAACATAGCTTCTCTCTATGAGTAGAGAGACAGTTTACAATTATAGTTGCAAAATTTAATACCTCCTTATGAGAACGATTTCGAATCTAGCTACTGGTTCTCATGCATGTACATACGACTGCGGGACGAGAGTAATTTCAAACCAATTGTCTTGATGACAGTGCATCGGAAGAAAATAAGTTTGACTTAACTCCAAAGAGATCTTAGGGAGATGGCCATGTGAAAAAGAGTGCAAATCAAAGAAAGGAGGATGGAATACCAGAATATGATTTATTCAGCACTAGAGCTTAATTTTTTATGCTACTACTGATAAAATGAGGTACGCCGGCTGGAGTGGTCGTGCGGTTCTAGGCGCTTCAGTCTGGAACCGCGTGACTGCTACGGTCGCAGGTTCGAATCCTGCCTAGGGCATGGATGTGCGTGATGTGCTTAGGTTAGTT
Organism: Schistocerca serialis cubense; assembly: GCF_023864345.2. Lineage (NCBI taxonomy): Eukaryota > Metazoa > Arthropoda > Insecta > Orthoptera > Acrididae > Schistocerca > Schistocerca serialis. The sequence goes on from NC_064642.1 coordinate 177,898,711, forward strand.
AGGTTTAAGTAGTTCTAAGTTCTAGGGGACTGATGACCTAAGATGTTAAGTCCCATAGTGCTCAGAGCCATTTTTTTGATACAATGAGGTACCTTTAAGTGCATGCCTGCGCCATTTAGACTAGAGAAATTCAGTTAATGTTTGTATGGTGCTTCAAAGTATCTTGAAATATGAATGTCAAAATGGGTGCGCAAGGATAATCTACGTTTCAACAAGCACAACTTCGTATGTGAGTATCGCTAGCATCCGCATGGGAGGATTGCCAGCATGCCTTGTCACACTACGAGCATAGTCAAATCCTAGAGATAGACTTTGTATTAAGGTGAATGTTACACACAAGGAAAGAAAAAGCAGCACCAAGAAGGAGTTATGCGACATAAACGAAAGCCGGTAGGCGCGTTTCCACATTTGAAAGATGATATATACTCGACTTTCGCGCCAGTCGGATTAGAGTTGCACTAGTAGCGCCACTAGGAAATTGAAAAACACGTTTTCTTTCAATGCACGCTGAAAGGGTTATGGGCGTCTGTTACCTTTGGGAGTGGACATCTTGGTTTGATGTTATTCAGAAATACCTCTAAGGACATAGAGCAATTATCAACACCTCGCCGCTGTGGCCCAACGGTTCTAGGCGCTTCAGTCCGGAACCGCGCTGCTGCTACGATCGCAGGTTCGAATCCTGCCTCGGGTATGGATGTGTGTGATGTCCTTGGGTTAGTTAAGTTTAAGTAGTTCTAAGTCTAGGGACTGATGACCTCAGATGTTAAGTCTCATGCCGGCCGGAGAGGCCGAGCGGTTCTAGGCGCTACAGTCTGGAACCGCGCGACCGCTACGGTCGCAGATTCGAATCCTGCCTCGGGCATGGACGTGTGTGATGTCCTTAGGTTAGTTCGGTTTAAGTAGTTCTAAGTTCTAGGGGACTGATGACCACAGCAGTTAAGTCCCATAGTGCTGAGAGCCATTTGAACCCATTAAGTCCCATAGTGGTTAGAACCGTTTGAACCATTTGAATCATCAACACCTCACTGTGTTTAAACGAGCTCATGTAATGGGGCTGTAATGCTGCACAAAGACTTGGCATGAATGTAGCTACTGTGCACGATTTGTGGTAGCGATGTTCACGTATATGTTATTGTCGAAAGAAGACCGGCCTCAAGGCGGCCAAGTGGCGTTTTCAGCGTGTGACTCGCGCATCCTACTGCATCTGCAGCAGCAATCTGAGCAGTCCTGTAGCACTGTTAAAAATCAGCTACTACAAGGAGAGCTTCCTGCCAGGCGCCCTGTAGCGTGTGTTCCGCTGCCCAGTACCACCGCTATTCGCGACCTCAGTCCTGTCAAGCAAGGTTTCACTGAAGGCTGGGAGGAGGTCTGTTGTGCTGTCTGGTGAAATCTCTTTCTCCCTCGGTGCCAGTGATGGCTGTGTGTTGGTTAGGAGGAGGTCAGTTGATGACCTGCAAACAACCTGTCTGAGTGATTGACGCATAGCACCTACACCTCGAGTTATGACCTGAGATGCGATTTTGCATGAAAGCAGACGCACTACCATAATTATACCAAGCACGATGCCTGCACAATTGTATGTCAGTCTGGTGGTTCGACCTGTTATTCTGTCACTCATTAACAGCATTTCGGGGGCTGTTTTCCAACAGGATAACGCTCGCCCACATATCGCGTCCGTAACGCAACAAGCTCTACAGAGACTCAACATATTGCCATGGCCTGCTCGATCACCAAATCTGTTTCCACTCGAGCACATGCGTGACAATGTCGGACGCCAAATCCACAGTCACCTACAAACAGCATTAACCATTTCCAGAATGAGATTTTCACTCTGCAGCGGAGTGTGCGCTGATATGAAACTTCCTGGCAGATTAAAACTGTGTGCCGGACCGAGACTCGAACTCTGGACCTTTGCATTTCGCGGGCAAGAGCTCTACCAACAGAGCACGTCTCACACGCCGTCCTCACAGCTTTATTTCAGCCAGGTAAAGGTCGCGAGATCGAGTCTCGGTCCGGCACACAGTTTTGGTCTGCCAGGAAGTTTCAGCATCAACCATTGCTGTTTTGACCGAGCAACTCCGCCAGGCATGGAACTCCATCCCACAAACTGACATCCAGCGACTATACAATACAACACTTCCTTGTTTCTGTGCTTTCATTCAACACTCTTGCGGTGACACCGGTTACTGGTGTACGAGCATTTCACATCTGCAACGGCTGATCTTGACCTTAAGTTAACCTGCGATCTTGCAGTATCAATCCCTGAAAAACATTACCTAGACAAATATATTCCTGGAATTTCATTATTCTACTTTAATTATTTTCGGATGCTGCAATTTATTTCGATCAATGTAGTTTACTTATGCCTAATATTCTTAAATCTTAATTTTTAATTTAATTACGCTGTTATACAGCTTGTTTTCCGTTATGGTAAACTATTACTTGCTTAAAGAGTAACTGTTTTGTGTGAATCGCTTAAAAAGAGATGGACGTTTTACTGTTTTGCTAATGGAGTACTATTAAACGAATAAGACTTTGGTGGTTTCAGCGCGACACACAGACACACAAACACACACACACACACACACACACACACACACACACACGAACAAACACATAGTTTACTTGCGGTAACATTACGTGAAGTATAATTACTTACCAGTGGATATTTGTATCTGAAGAAACTAGAAGTGATTACCAAATACGGACAACTTGCTAGCTAACAAATGCAGTGCGACTATATGGGAAGAATTCAACCAAGTAATTTGCTTAATGCCATAGTAGCCTGGAAATAACAGGTAAGAAAGTCACCTATTAGTCTCGGACGGATTATGGTATGGTTGTGCCATCAGTTATGAGTGGATGAGAGTGTTGGCACTGAACTGATTTGTCCGAAAGGACATGTTTCATTTTTCGCTTTTGATTTTTGATCTCTCCCCAGTGCTTTAACGGTGCCATCAAAAACCACCGTTTTACTGGATAAGACTTCATTATGATTTTAGTCTGGCAGTAGCTAAAACTAATTCCAAGTTACATAAATACATTAAAGTGTTGTAAGTACTTAGGCTTCCGGGGCCGGTGTCATGGTGATTAAAATTCTTCTGGGTATTATGCCGCGTCATTGCTAAAAACTAACAACAATAATAAACTAAAACCGACGTTTCGGCCGAATTGCAACGGCCTTCCTCAGGGCACGACAGCTTTTGCATGGGGATAGGTGCTTCTATTTATTACAGACTATCGATGTCTGACGTCACTGTTGTAAAACTTTTAATTGGCCCCCTAATATGATTGGCTAGTCTTGACGTAAGGGAAGATGGAGAGAAAGTGGCTATTCGTGGATGTCCATGTAGTCAACGATTGGTATCTTTCCGCCAATCAGCGTTCGGCTTCTGGTCGGCAAGTTTTCCTCCTGGTGTGCGCGGAAGTGGACAGACAGTTGCTCTACAGCTGTTTGTGCCGATACGTCCGTGTCCCGTGTAGCTTCTGCCCCGCGACCGCTCGCGGCCCGCTGGACTGGGATGGCCGGCAGCCAGGACGCCGGGAGTTTGTGGCCATCTCTTCTGTTGATGTTGTCAGGCTGTTTAATTAACTGTACTGTCTATTAATTTATGGAGGGTACAGAGGGAACGGTTGTCTTAACACATAGGAGTTTAAAGTTTGGAGGTCTCCCTTCATCAATAATTTCCTACACAACTTGATTTTTGCTCAGCGGCGTAAATAAAAGCGTTCGATAATCTTCTAAATTGCTGACAGGGCTGTAGAATGCAGAACACACTGTTATCATTTTCTTTATTAAATACAAAGTTGTTGCTAATTCATGTTATGGAGCAGTCTTTGAATGAAGTTAGAAGTGGTTGAATGGAACAGTAAGGTAATAAATTATAGCTTTTATTCAATAAATGAAACATCCAACTTCCTCATTAAACAGTCACGTTCCTTCGGTTTCCTTGTAAATCATTGAATAATTGGGATGTAAAAGGACGCTTTTAATTACAAAAATTTATAACAAATATTATGTAATTTTGAAACAATGTTGCCTACTACCGTTTGTCTTACACACAGGACAGATGTATTATGCCTTTGGACAAAAAGACATGTTAGGATCAAACATCATTATCGAATACTTGTGTTTAACAACAGATTTTATGTTGTTCTTGAAGTTATGTGAAGGAATGTAACACACTAGTCATCAATCACTACACTTATGCTTAATGCCACAGACTTTACACGGGTTATTTTTCTCTCTCCATCACAATAAGAGTCCTAATTTAAAAACACCACTGACAGGAAATCATATATTTTTCACGTTGAGTAAGCTAGAATTATGACTATAAATTTATGAATCTTTTCTATTTACAAATGGCGATCTTTTGGAGTTTCAAGTATGGATTTATTACTGAAACTCGGTGGGGCATTACAATAGTACGAACATTACAGGAGAGCAAAAAAGATAAAAATGGAACTTCGAAAGCTGATCTTACACGTAGTAAGGGTTAGTGAAATGAAACAGGAAGATAAAGAACATATTTAATCAGAAGAATATGGTGCCAGCAAATATTACAACTGTGATAGCTTTACTTTGAAATTTAAAATTTTCCTGGCGAATTAAGTGCTTGAAGAGATTTCGGCATTGCAGCCGGTCGTCGTAAACCTCACTCCTCGATATTTCAAGTGGACACCTGCCAGTGATCTTCGGGTGAGCCATCGAAGGCTAACGAAGACGTTCTCCGCTCCGCCTTACGTAGCGCACTGATAGTATTGCCGCGTATGCGTCAGTCACCGTGACAGAAGGACCACACCACCCGGCGGCAGCGCCTTCGCTGGTGGATCTGCAAGGATCAGCTCTCTTCGGCATTGTCGCTCACCGCAGTCATCGGAGTATTCTGACGTTTTCGTCTGAAGAAAATCTCGTAGATGACGGGATTCCACGCATTATCCAACTGGTAGCCGCTGTCAAGGTTCATTAGATTTTCCGCGATGCGTATTTCAACGGATTCTTTTATAATGGACTCCCAAAAAGTCGCTGCTGCGGCCAAATTTAATGTTTGGTCGTACTCCATTGGATCTCCGTTGCAGGTACAATGTTCTGCAACTGTAGACGTACTGAGATGCAGAAGGCGAATACAGCGTTAATATTCTGTGCGGAGTTCTTCCGCTGTGCGTGTTGTTTGTCCTGTAAAGGCCACACCACACTGGCAAGGTATTTTTTAAAGTGCCACCTTCTGCAATAACAAGTTATCCTTCACGGATCTCAGTAGCTCCGAAATCTTAGACGGTGGGCGGAAAATCACTTTCGCCTGAATATTATTAAGGATTCTTGCTATTTTGAAGGAAATATTTCCAACGTAGGGTAGAAAAGCTGGGAACTTTGCTAGCGCGTTCTACTCTTCATCCATTTCCCAATTCTTGGTTTCAGCTGAGAGTGGCCTTTTAATTGCCCGGGTCAAGTATCCATTGTCTCTGAAGACTGTCCTTAAATGTGCAAGGGATTTATGTAAAGTAACTGCATCCGACACTGTATGGTCACTATGTACAAGGGATTTAAGCATACTAATAGCTTTGCGTGGGTTGTGGCAACTTGAACAATGGAAGTACAAATCAGTGTGAGAGGGCTTCCAAATAGCAAGAGTCCGTAGCAATTTTCAGGTGAAAGTGATTTACCGCCCACCATCTAAGATTTCAGACCTGGTGGGATCAGTGAAGCATAACTTGTCATTGCAGACAGTGGGAATTTACAAAATCCCTTACCAGTGTGGTACGGCCTATTTAGGACAAACAAAACACACAGTGGAAGAACGTTGCACAGAACATAAACGTTGCACGCACCTGCAACCCAGCTTGCCTGCAGTTACGGAACAATGTATCCCCAACGGACATTCAGTGGATTATGACAAAAGATTAATTTGGCAACAGCAACATCATTTTGGGACTGCATTATAAAAGAATCCGCTGGAATAAGTATCGCGGAAAATCTAATGAACCGTGACAGCGGCTATCAGCTGGATTACGCGTGGAATCCCGTCATCTCCGAGACGTTCTCCAGACAAAGACGCCAGAATACTCCGATGACCGAGCACAACAACGAAAACAGCCGATCCTTCCAGTTCGACCAGCGAGGGCGTTGCCGCCATGCGGTATAGTCATTCTGTCAGCATGCGCGGTAATACCGTCAACGAGCTATATGACGTGGAGCAAAGAACGTCTTCTTCCGGCTTCATGGTTTCTACCTCACCATCTATGACAACCCAATCCAACTTACTCCTGCCTTGAAATATCTTGGCCTCACCCTTGACCATCATCTCGCTTGGACTCCCCATCTTGTTACCAACCAACGCAAAGCGCACAATCGACTCCGCCTCCTGAAACTCCTGTCTGGCCAGACGTCCATCCAATCCTTCCACCATCCTTCATGGTTTGGTCCTGCCCTCTCTCCACCTCCAACCCTCCACCGCCTCTCCCAAGGAAATTCCAACGTCTCCCCATTCCAGATGATGTGCTTCACCTCAATATTTATCCTTCCTTCCAACTCCTCCCTCCTACCCCATTTCCCACACACTTCTCCTTTCCCAGTCCTCACGCTCCTTCCTGGGTCGCCTGCCACTTGGTGTGCTACCGTCCAACCCCCTTTCTGCCCCTTTATGCCCCATCCCCTCCACTGCTGACCCACTTCTCTCTTTCCTCTCTCCGTCCTCTCTGACCTCCCTTCCGTTGGTAAGTCCTTCCACGTTTAATCCAGTTACTCTCTGTCATGTTTTGGTGCTCACTGTGTATGTTACATAAGTGCTGTGTGTGTACAGTGTCGTGTCCCATGCTGTGAACACCATGTTTAATTGTGCTATTCTTGCCGCCAGTATTTGTGTGTTACATATTCGTCCAGTGTCATTTTAATTATGTGTGGACTTTACGTAAAAGTGCCTCGTCAAACTACTCTCTTTTTCGTATATTTTAACTCCAATTGTTTTCCCTTCTCATGTGTAAACTTCATCTTTTATTCTCATATTCTAGGTGTGTACCATTCTTCTGTGGCATTTCATATAGTCTCTTGACTGAAGAGTGGAGAACTGTGCTGCTGCCAGGCAAACCCTGCCCACTTGAGGCATGTGTATGAAATAACTACAAAGAAAAAAAAGTCTTCGTCTGTCTTCAGTGTCTCACCTGAAGATGACTGGCAGGTGTCCAGTTGAAATATCGCGGAATGGAGTTTACGACGACTGGCTGCAATCCTGAAATCTCTTCAAACAGCATTTATTTATTTTAAGTCGTCAAACTTTTGGCTGGTTTGATGCGGCCTGCCAGGAATTCCTTTCCTGTGTCAACTTTTCATCTCACGGTATCAATTGCAACCCGCGCCATCAATTATTCGCTGGATATACAGGGTGATTATAATTAAAGTTAAACTTTCTAAACGCTGAAGAAATAATACAACTGGTCAGAATGACGTAAAATTTCAACGGAATATTAGCGGAGAAAGGGGGAAACGAATGGCAGAAGAAAAAATAATACCGTGAAAATTGATCAGCAAATGGCGCTGTAAGTGTCAGAATACGTAAATGAAAACATCTGTCATGCGCACGAGCCATTGAAGTTGGTATTAACACGCCTGGCACACGGCTTTCCCTCCTTTCGCCTCTGCGGCGTTCGCCACGACTGTCTCAATGCAGGGTCACGCTCTGCTTATAAAGCTGTTATACGAGAATGATGACCGTGCACAGGTCGCTATGCAGAAGTTCCGGACTCTGAAGGGTTTGAAAAAATGCGTTGGTCCGATGACTGCTGTGGGTCTGGGGAAAATGATTCGGAAATTCGAAAAGACGGGTTCTTCTGGTGTGAAACCACGTAGAGGGAGGAAACGAATTGATGAGACGTCAATGGAATCAGTGGCTACAGCAATGCAGGAGGAGACAAGTGGTGATGTGCAGACGTGTAGTCCACGAAGAATTGTCCGAACATTGGACATACCCATGAGCACGGTGTGTAAAATCCTACGAAACATCCATCCATCTTTGCTATCCATTCAAAATTTCCCATGTGCACGAGTTGCTTCCTGTTAATCTGCCTTTGCTTTAGAATTTCTTGCTCGCATAGTAGTGGACAATGATTGGCGGTGGAAGTATTTGTGGACAGACGCAGCTCATTTCCGTCTGACAGGATATGTCAACACGCAGAACTGTCGAATATGGGCAACGGAAAATCCATACGCAAATCAACCGTACCACTTCATACTGTAAAGGTCAGTGTGTGGTGCGGGTTTACGGCATCATTTATCATAGGGCCACATTTTTTTGAAGAGACAGGTGCTTCCAGACCTGTTGCCTGTACCGTCACTGGCAACCGCTATGAGTTGTATTTTGGGCAACCACGTCATTCCATCTCACCAACAGCGTGGATGTGTGGACGGAATCATTTTTATGCAAGATGGCGCACCTCCGAACATTGCAAATCCACTTAAGCAGCTTCTGAAGCGCCATTTCGTAAATACTCAACCGCCATTTCCCTACAGCCTGGCCCTCCCGATCACCTGATCTTAATCCGTGGACTTCTGTCTGTCGTGCTATTTGAAAGCTGTAGTGTTCAGTGTTCCGATTGCAAGCTCAGCTGCATTGAAGGCACACATTGTGCAACACATTCTGAACGTGACCTCAGAAACGTTTCGATCAGTTGTGGAACATGCTGTTTCTTGATTTCAAGTTGTTGCAGTAAACGGTGGACAGCATATTCAACGTGTTTTGCTCCAGTCACACGTAAATTAATAATCCGATTTGATTTTGATTGATGCTTTTTATGCGAGAATTAAAAACCTGTTTGATTGATTATTTTTATGCGGTTTTTTGCCTCAGGACAATTAAAAATATATGTGAGTGATGCTTTTTATGCGGTTTTTGATCTCAGGACTATTAAAAACCGATTTTTCCCATCCGTCGTGATATGACCTTGCCGTGGTGTATGAGCTTACGTAACTAACAGTATCACACCTGTACAGCCAGGCACACTGAGCAGCACAGTTTGTTTAAAGTCAAACGCACACCTTAGGCATTGTTGCATTATTCATTTGTAGTCGACCACTACTAAATTATGCTGCTTACAGCGCCATTTATTGCTACATTTAGTAATATTTATTTTTTTTCTGCCATACGTTTCCCCTTCTCCGGTAATATTCCGTTGCAATTTGACGTCATTCTGACCAGTGGTGTTATTTCTACGACGGTTCTAAAGTTTAATTATAACCACCCTGTATATAATTCTCTGTTTTCCTCTACAGATTTTACTCTCTCTCTCTCCCTCTAATACCACTGAAGTTAATCCCTGACATCTTAACACATGTCGTATCATACTGTTCCTTCTTGTTATCAGTGTTTCACGCTTATTCCTTTCCTCGTCGATTCTGAAGCTCCTCATTCCTTACCTTATCAGCCTACTTAATTTTCAATATTCATTTGTGGCGCCATATTCCAAACGCTTCGATGCTCTTCTGTTCTGACTTTCCCACAGTCCATATCACCAGACAATACTGTGCTCTAAACATACATTCTCAGCAATTTTTTCCACAAATTAAGGCCTATGTTTGATACTAGTAGACTTGTCTTGCCGAGGAAAGGCATTTCTGCAATACTAGTTTGCTTTTTATACCCTTCTTGCCCCGTGCATCATGCGTTATTTTGCTTCTTGGATACAGAATTTCTTAACTTTACCTACTTCGTGCTCCCCCAATTCTGGTGTTAAGTTTCTTGTTCTTTGCGCTTCCTCTGCTTCTCATTACATTCGTCAATCTACGATTTACTCTCTGTGCCTGTTCTATACTTAGTAGATTGTCCATTCTCAGAGTTTATAAGGTATTGCACCATATGATTCTGTTGAATGTTTTTTCAAGGTCGACGAGTCCTGTTATAGTGTCTTTATTTCTCTCATTCTTGATTCCATTATCAACCACAATGTCATAACTACTTCTCTAGTGCCTTTACCTTTCGTAAAGGTAAACTGATTATCACTTAACAGATCCTGAATTTTCTTTTCTATTCTTCTGTGTGTTACTCTTGCAAGTAACCAGGATGCAAAAGCTGTTCAGCTGATTGTGCGATAAATCTCGCACTTGTAGGCTCTTGCTATGTTTGAAATTGTGTGGACGACGTTTTTCCGAAAGCGTGATGGTATACCGCCATTCTCAAACATTCTATGTACAAAGATATATAGTCATTTTGTTGTCGATTTTTCTCCATTTTAGAAATTCCAATGAGTGTTATTTACGCATTCTTCCTAATTTGAACTCGTCCACAACTCTTAAATTTTCATTCTAATACTAGGTTCCCAGTCTCATCGCTGCTGACTCTTGTTTCTTCTTCTATCATGTCATCAAAAAAGTCCCCACCCCTCATAGGCTCTTAAGTGTTCTCTTTCCACGGATTCTGTCTACCCTCTGCATCTAATAGTGGTTTTCGTATTGAACTGTTAATATTACCGTCCTTACATTTAATTTCATTGAAAGTTGCTTTAACTTCTCTCTATGCTGAGTCAGTCCTTCCGTCAGTCATTTTTGTTTCGATTTCTCCACATATTTCATGCAGCCATTTCGCCTTACCTTCCCTGCACATGCTATTTACATTATTCCAAAGTTACTTGTGTTTCTGTATTCCTGAATTTCCTTGATTATTTTTGTTTCTTCTTCTTTCTTCGATCAGCTGAATTATTTCTTCTGTTAGCCATTATTTTCTGGCAATTACCTTCCTTGTACCTGTGGCTTCCTTTCCAGCTTTCCTTCCCCAGGGAAGCGTCCTGGTACCTCTGCTGTTCCTGATCTATATAAATGACCTGGGTGATAACCTGAGAAGTTCTCTTGGGTTGTTCGCAGATGATGCTGTAATTTACCATCTAGTAAGGTTATCCGAAGACCAGTATCAGTTGCAAAGCGATTTAGGAAAGATTGCTGTATGGTGTGGCAGGTGGCAGTTGAGGTGATCCACATGAGTTCCAAAAGAAATCCGTTGGAATTCGATTACTCGATAAATAGTGCAATTCTCAAGGCTGTCAATTCAACTAAGTACCTGGGTGTTAAAGTTACGAACAACTTCAGTTGGAAAAACCAAATAGATAATATTGTGGGGAAGGCGAGCCAAAGGTTGCGTTTCATTGGCAGGACACTTAGAAGATGCAACAAGTCCACTAAAGAGACAGCTTACACTACACTCGTTCGTCCTCTGTTAGAATATTGCTGCGCGGTGTGGGATCCTTAACAGGTGGGATTGGCGGAGGACATCGAAAGGGTGCAAAAAAGGGCAGCTCGTTTTGTATTATCACGTAATAGGGGAGAGAGTGTGCAGATATGATACGCGAGTTGCGATGGAAGTCATTAAAGCAAAGACGTTTTTCGTCGCGGCGAGATCTACTGTATTTACGAAATTTCAGTCACCAACTTTCTCTTCCGAATGCGAAAATATTTTGTTCAGCCCAACCTACATAGGAAGGAATGATCATCAAAATAAAATAAGAGAAATCAGAGCTCGAACAGAAAGGTTTAGGTGTTCGTTTTTCCCGCGCGCTGTTCGGGAGTGGAATGGTAGAGAGATAGTATGATTGCGGTTCGATAAACCCTCTGCCAAGCACTTAAATGTGAATTGCAGAGTAATCATGTAGATGTAGATGAACTTTCTATCGAGCTATTCATTACCGCAGTATTTACAGCCTCAACAAACTTTGATACTTATTATAACTAAATTGTGATCCCGGTCTATACCTGCTCCTCGATATTCGTTGCAATCGAAGTTCTGATTTCCGAACCACTGTGTGATTATGAATAACTGAAATATTTCCTTGTGTCCAAGTCTTTTCCAAGTACAGCTCCTCCTTTTGTTATTCTTGAACAGGCTATTCGCTATTATTTGTTGGAATTTATTGCATAATGCAATTAGGTAGCCTTCTGCCGCCGAGCAGTGTGTCAGCAGTGCGCAAGTAGCAGCATTACTGCATTTACTAGACAGTCTTGTATTTTCATAACCGTTTAAATTTTGTGTCGAAATGTTTTGTGCTATCTGTAGATTAGTTCAGACTTTCTTTGTACAACAGTATTTAGCATGGATAGGGGCTGCGACTGCTGTGTTCGGATGCGGACTGAGATGGCATCCCTTCGCTCCCAGCTTTAGGCAGTGTTGGCTTCGGTCACACAGCTTGAGGCTCTTGCCAATGGGCAGCACTGTGGGGGTCCGCACGGGGATTTGTCGGGGACGGCCAGCTCGTCCACACATCCCCGATCAGACTATTGCTGTGGCTGCCCGGGATACTGCCCACATTGAGACTGACCCCTCACCCATGGTAGAGTGGGAGGTCGTATCGAGGTGTGGCAGGGAGGCGAAATACATTCTGGATGGCTGAACGGAAGGCCTCTCCAGTTTGTCTGACAAACCAGTTTCAGGCTCTGTCTCCAGCTGATAACAATCTTCGGCCGGACATGGCTGCTTATTCTGTTCCAGAGGTTGCCCCTAAGTCTGCAAGATCCGGATGGTCGCAGAGGGTGGGCTTACTGGTAGTTGGGAGCTCCAACGTCAGGTGCGTAATGGGTCCCCTTAGGGATATGGCTGCAAGGTAGGGGAAGAAAACCAATGTGCACTCCGTGTGCATCTGGGAGGAGTCATTCCACATGTGGAAAGGGTCCTTTCGGATGCCATGAAGGGTACAGCGTGGATCCATCTGCAGGTGGTAACTCACGTCGGCACCAATGATGTGTGTCGCTATGGATTGGAGGAAATCCTCTCTGGCTTCCTCGGCTAACTGATTTGGTGAAGACTGCCAGTCTCGCTAGCGGGATGAAAGCAGAGTTCACCATCTGCAGCATCGTCGACAGGACTGACTGCGGACCTTTGGTACAGAGCCGAGTGGAGGGTCTTAATCAGAGGCTGAGACGGTTCTGCAACCGTGTGGGCTGCAGATTCCTTGACATGCGCCATAGGGTGGTGGGGTTCGGGTTCCGCTGGATAAGTCAGGAGTCCACTACACACAGCAGGCCGCTACAAGGGTAGCAGGGGTTGTGTGGCGTGAACTGGGCGGTTTTTTAGGTTAGATGGCCTCGGGCATTTACAGAAAGGGCAACTAGCCTCAACGGGTGTGGGGCAAAGTCAGGACATGCGGGGACCAAGCAGCAGTCGGTATTGCAATTGTAAACTGTCGATGTTGCATAGGTAAAGTACCAGAACTTCAAGCGCTGATAGAAAGCACCGAAGCTGAAATCGTTATAGGTACAGAATGCTGGCGGAAGCCAGAGAAAAATTCTGCCGAAATTTTTACAAAGGTTCAAATGGTTCAAATGGTTCTGAGCACTATGCGACTTAACTTCGGTGGTCATCAGTCGCCTAGATCTTAGACCTAATTAAACCTAACCAACCTAAGGACATCACACACATCCATGCCCGAGGCAGGATTAGAACCTGCGACCGTAGCGGTCGCTCGGTTCCAGACTGCAGCGCCTAGAACCGCACGGCCACTCCGGCCAGCTTTTACAAAGGCACAGACGGTATTTCGAAAGGATAGATTGCATGCAACCGGTGGTGGTGTGTTTGTCGCTGTTAGTAGTAGTGTATCCTGTGGCGAAGTCGAATTGGATAGTTCCTGTGAATTATTATGGGTGGAGGTTACACTCAACAACCGAGCTAGGTTAATAATTAGCTCATTTTACCGACCTCCCGACTCAGCAGCATTAGTGGCAGAACAACTGAGAGAAAATTTGGAATACATTTCACATAAATTTTCTCAGCATGTTATAGTCTCAGGTGGAGATTTCAATTTACCAGATATAGACTGGGACACTCAGATGTTTAGGACGGGTGGTAGGGACAGAGTATCGAGTGAGATTATACTGAGTGCGCTATCCGAAAATTACCTCGAGCAATTAAACAGAGAACCGACTCGTGGAGATAACATCTTGGACCTACTGATAACAGACAGACCCGAACTTTTGGACTCTGTAAGCGCAGAACAGGGAATGAGTGATCATAACCCCGTTGCAGCATCCCTGTATATGGAAGCAAATACAAATATAAAAAAGGGAGGAAGGTTGAAACTTCCCCTTTGAACAATTATACAAGACTGTGCTTAAACTGACACACAATATTTTGTTAGCGCAACGCAATCTGACTTTCAATAATCCCTACAAAAGAATGGGCCCTGACTAACAGTAAACTATACCTTTCACAAATCACTTACCTCACAAAAATCTTCGCTACTCAAGCTACTGCAATACAGCGAGCGCCACTACTGCCAGCTAAATAAAAGATTCAAACTACTGAAGGCACTAAGGATAGTTAGCAAATGAAAGATATTAATAGAGAACAAACAATGTATTTACCTTGTTATCATCATATATAAATATAGCAGTTCATGACAAATTTCAAAACTCCGCCATCTCTCTCCCCACATCCACCACTGCTGGCGGCTCACCTCCAACTGCACAACGCTACGCGCTGTTCAAATCCAGCTGCCGCTGCCCAACACTACAATGGCAGACAACAATGCAAAACTAGCCTTAGACTGCACACAGCACAGCCAGTGATTTTCATACAGAGGTGGCGTTACCAATAAAAAAACCTAAACAGCCTACTTACATAGCCCCCATGCTCCCCACAAAAAATTTTACAAATTGGATTGGGCAGTGGCCAATACAGATTTGAAAAAATTTTTCATGATTACAGTAACAAAGAAATCAAATGCACACACTTATTGATACAATGTTGGTCAAAAGCTAAAAATTTCTCACAGTCCATAAAGACAGTCCAGATTGTTCATCACAGTAAAAATGCAGAGTTTTTCTCAAAGTCTGAGCAGTAAAAGAAAATGCACAAAGAAGTAGTGGATTTCCATGCAGTCTTGAAGAAGTAGTGTTGTCCTTCCAACGGAAAGACAGTGCTGACTCTTGACGTGCATACAGGTAATGGGCCACAACAGAGCAAACCCACAGCAGAGCCAGTCGAAATTTTGAAGAGTATTGGTAGGTAAGGTCATCACAGAGCAGACCCACTGTAGTCCTGGTAGAGATTACGGTATTGGTGGGCCACCAGAGGTGCAGACCCACTGCAGTCCTTAGAAATAATGGTATTGATGGATCATCAAAGATGTAGACCCACTGTAGTCCTTGTAGAGATAGCCAGCAGCCATCTGTTGTGACTGTGCAGGTGCACAATCACCATTGAAGAGTCTTGCGGATAATATAGCAAGTCCATAAACCCCACTTGTGCACTCACAAAGTTTTTTGGAATTGTCCTTAGAACGAGCAATGCTGTTATCCAGTCCCTTGCTGAATTATCACCACACGTGCAAACACTAACAGTCCCTACTTCTCACATATTGTCCATATACTATGACCAACAGAAACGTGTGCAGTGAAATGGAACTTACAAGTTACTTAATTTGATTAACTGGTGTCAATTACAATATTATAACACGAAAATATAATTACAAAGGTACAAAATACATCATTAAAAACATAACAATACAGACAACATTTGTAGTACGGGCTTTACAAAAGAATAGAAATAAACATATACATCAGTGTTACAGGAATTATGACATGAGTAAATACATAAAAGATCAGAATAACTTTCGAAACATCAACTTCACACATGAGCATTAACACAAAACAGAATAAATAATGTCTAAACATCTGTACAAAGTAAATAACACATTATAATGCCAATAGTATTTGAGGAGAACAGTATTCCTCATCATAGTGAATGTAACTTAGTATTAGAAAAATTCTACAATTCTTATCAGATAAACACATAAAGACAGGAAAAACACAAATACACAAGGGTACACAAACATATAGAGGGATGACACAAAAGGAAAGGACAGGGTTTGTTTTACTGCAGTATTTTGCATGGAGATCTCCCTTTGTTCATCATTATTCCCAATTGTACTATCTAAGCCTGCTGTCTGTATTCTGTTCACATCCTCTTTCAAAATAGATTTTCTCCACTGCACAATACTCATTTTGGTCCAAATCTTTTTCATATAACTTCTCAATGCATTTTTTCTATTGTCCATAGTCAGTTTCTTATATAGTCTACCCCCTCTTAAGCTAACTTAAATCTACTGAGCTCAGATGCTAAACTAAGGGACGAGGCAATGCAGCAGCACATAAAACAATTATTATAAACAGCAATAAAAAAAATGGAAAATCGCAAAGCAAGCTACAGTAAATCTAAATTACCAAGCAATTCAACATTACAACTAATATGAGGCAATGCGCAGCAAACAAAAAAATAAATCTGGCTTAGCAGAGTAACACAAATTAAAGTTCAGTAGCACTATGCCTGACAAACAGCAGCTTATATCTAAACATGACATAGCTCAAGCAGAAAAAATAGTACACTAAAGATAACAATGCAGATAAGGGAAATGTATAATCACATCTTAATGTCTAAGTAATTAAAGTGGTGCACCACAACAACTTATTGTAAAAGAAATATTACCATGTACTTGAAAAGAAAATTATGTGTCCAGTTACTGTTACTAGTCCCTTCTTATTGTTCTTTCCTTTCCAAGTGCTCCTTTTTTTAAAGAATGTGGATTACAAAATTATCATTTAATAGATCTGTTAACAGAAAGTGTTCACATTAGCAAATGAATCTAAGTTTATTTTATAAAACTAATGCTGTAACACAGCTGGAAAACAGGTATCAAATGAAATAAGCAATTACGCAAACCAAAGCATAAAAATATCATTCAATAATCATGTGACATTTCATAAATTAGTAGAAATTCTCTCAACTCTCATAGAAAGACGCTTGTCGTAATCAGGTGTGCAGATGTAAAAATATTTCTCGTCATTTCATTAGGCATTTCAGTAAATATCATAAATTACGAGCTCCACAGTATGCTTTCAACAAGGAAATGTCAATAGCGATGATTATGGCCTCCCCTTTTTTTTTCTACCTGTGCTTCCGGAAAGGCACACCCTAATGGCTTGTTCTCCAGGTGTCTGACACAGCGGTGTGCCGACGACGCACATGCAGGTGGTCACTTAACTTTCTTACGGAAATATTTACGACAGCAGTTTCCGCTACAGCGACAGTCTCATATAAAAATTTCACAGGTCGAGAATTTACGTTGCAAATGTGTAGAAATAAAATCCTGTGAATATAACAGTGTCCAAAAAAATTTTCACCGGCATTGTGATGCATTCACGCATTTACACACATTTCATAACTTTTAAAGTACGATTCTTGGTTTCCAACATCTTATTTCACAAGTCAAGAGTCCCTAACTTCTTTTCATTATTCATATACATATAAACACGTAATCACATTCCTCATATATGGTAGCATCATCTTATTGACATAAACATACCTCAACAGCATAAACACATCGTCATCGTAAAAATACCATCATAACACCTCAGTCAAATCTCAAAAAGGTCGTAGCTTTCTGCAATAATTTCAAACCATAAAAAATATTCTCTGCTCATTTCAATAGTGTCATCTGCCTCAAATGTACTTTAAAATCATGCTCCCTTACCAAATACATCATTCAAAGCTCTCATAGTATCACAATGATTCCGAAAAAATATGAACAGTTTACAAAGTACAGACAAAATACAGTTTCATAAGTGTGAAGTTATCCAACTGTGTAATTGCGTAAACATCTGTCACTGACGTAGTAAAAAAAGTTTATCTCTCAGTTAAATGATCAGATAGCTGTGTAATTATGTGTTAGAGAAATATGGTACCGATGTGTAAAGTTGTATAAGCAAATACCATATTAGCTAGGGTTCCTTGTGGTTGCCACACACATGGTTCACAAAGTAAGCGTGTACCCCCCTGAGGATTAATGTAATTATACCCTCAGGTGTTACAGATTACAGCAATGGAATGAAATGTATCAGAGAAAACTTTCTTTGTAATTCAAAAATCTTTAAAAATAAATGTTTTAAGCACAAAATTAATCACTGAAATGCGTGTCCTGTAGCGCTAAATGTGCATCTTGTTGTAAGATAATCTCTGTGGAAGTGTCGTAGTTATTTTCCTCCGAAAGCTAAGTTCTGCAGAAGCCAATGTACTTACCTCATGATAAACAAAAGTGAAATGCTTTGCGTAGAGATATCTTAGTTATTACGCTTATTTTTGTAATGATGAAAGTACTGTGCTGTAACGTATTGTTGTGCTATGGAAAAGGCTGTCTCCTTGTAGCTATACCACAAAAGTTACTGCTAAAACCTGTTTTACTTTCCAGAATAACTCAGAAAAAACTGTGCAGATATAAAACAGATACACCGCAAAAGCAACATTGTAAATTGTGTCACACATTAGTAGAGTCGTGATAAAATCGTGTAGCTGTCACATAAACTAACCACTGTGTCATCTGGTATCTCACAGAAAGTACTTCAAATATAGAATGTCTTTTCAAGTAAACCAAAATGTTGCATGAAAATCTCATTAGCAGTATTGGTAAATGTTCTAAGTATGTGAGCCTTATAGTCGTTACGTAAACGTGCAACTAACAAGCAAGAATGTACAAATACAATAACACTGTGTCGTCTGTTCACAATAACAATGCATTCGTAATTTCTGTTTAAATAAGTTCTCTTGGTTCTTGACTGGATATTTAACTTCAAACATTGTTACATATTAACAGATTCTAAGTCTGACAAAGCATACTAGAAATGTGAAGTGAAAAGTTTTATGGCAATGACAAAGTTAAAAAGCAGATTATCTCTCAATAAATGGTTTTACGTGTGAAATGTGGTGTAAACCTTTGCTCTTCCTAGTACTCAGAGTTTGAACTGGAATGCAATTGTCATTTGGTATACGTCGGTAAAGAATACTGAAATTTTTTTCTCAAGGTTAGCGTCTATGTTATTTTTCTCTGAGCCAGCCGGCGCAGGTGGCTGCCTGCGGTGCGAGTCATTGTCTGTTTCTTTGTTGGCGCGCGCCTTTATTGGGATTAGGAGACCTAGCTTCTACAAATTCACGTTGTCGAAAGTGCCCTGCTCTGTTTGAATCCCGCCAGTTCTGATGCAATTCAGGTCTGTCGTTACGATCATATCGTCTGTCGTCATGTCGGTAGATGCCATAGTTTCTTTCTTGTCGGTCACGTGGTGGAGAATTTCTCCCTGAATCGTAACTGCGCGCTGAACTGTTGCGTCTGAAGTTATTCTGTCTCCATTGATAATAATTGTTTTGGTTCCCATATTGTCCGTTTCTAAGGTAATCTCTGTGATATTCACTACTTCGGAAATGCGATCTTTCTCCATAACTATTATTACTCTGCCAGTGGTTGTCATATGGGTGGTGTCTGTTTTGGTCACGATTTTCGTTGTAAGAATAGTCTTGTCGTGTCCAGTTATTGTTTCTGTCGTCACGGAATTGTGACGTATGTGACCTGTAGTGATTGTTTTCCTGTTTTCGCACCCGGCGACTGTCTGTGTCAATTTCTAATTCTTGTAAGAGTCCCTGAAATGCTTCAATGTCTTCTTTGCAACGTCCTGCCAAAATAATATGTCGTAAATGTTCAGGCAGTTTGATTAAGCAAATGCGGATGAGTTCTGAGGGGCTGTGTGGGTTTGAAAGATACTGATTCTTATGCAACATGTCTTCAAAATTCAGATTGTTCGAAACGTTTCATCATTATGATGCTATGTTTTACTCGGTCTTGTGTGGCTTGAGACCAATATGCTGAGAGGAAGGCATGGTAAAACTCTCCTTCACTGTGGCAATCGTGAATGACCGATCGCATTCTTACAGCTGGTTCATTCTCCAAGTAGCCACACATAAATTCTAATCTGTGTTCTAATGACCAGTTGGGAGGAAAACAATGAGAGAATTGATGGAGCCACGCTTGTGGATGAATGTCGTTGGCAGAATTCTTAAATGTTTTGAATTTACGTGTAGTAATGAACAGCTTATAGTCAAAGTCATCGTGTCGGCGAGTAGCATATCGGTCATTGTTACGTCGTGTCGGCGGTTCCATCACAAAATTCGGTCCAGCTTGCCAATTCCTTTCATAATTACCGAAATGCCCTGTGTTATTATTTTGTGGCTTTTCCGTATTTCTAAGTTCCTCTTCCCATGTTGGAGCACGAGTGTCCTCTGAAATATGTAATTCTTGTATCACCTGCGTCAACTGATCTTGTACTTCCCGGATTTCTCTTTTGTACTGTGTATTGATTTGATTTTGATTTTGTTTGAATTTTCTTATTTGTTCATACTCTTCTGTGTCAGTGAAGGCTACGGGTCTTGTGTCATTCAGATCATCATCTACCTTTGTAGCTAAGTTAGTGACCTGATCCGAAAGTTCGGCTACTTTCTCCGATAGTGAACACATTTCCTCAGTGTGTTTTTCTGAACCAAGTTTCAGAGTGTCCATTTGTGTTGAGATCGAATCTACTGTGTCCTTTAAGTTTTCCTGAGTTTTTGCAAGTTGCGTAACCGAATCGGTAGATGCAACTGAGTCAATTTTAGCCCACAAGGTCTCATGATTTTCATGAACAATGGTTTGCAGTTCTTTTATGGCTGCTTCGTGATTCTGTTATGCATTTTCATGCCGCGAAAAAATAGGTTGAAAATGCTCACAAATTTGTGTTTTTACGTCATTACAGACTTTTTGACATTTCGATTCAATGTTACGTAACTCAGTAGTTAAATCTTCTCGTGTTTGTTCAAGCGTGGTGTGAAGATTTTGTTCCATTGCGTCTAACTGTTGCTGTGTTTGTCTCTGGTGTTGTTCCATTGTGTCTAACTTTTGAAGATTTTGTTCCACTGTGTCCAACTTTTGCTGTGTTTGTCTCTGATTTTGTTCCATTGTCTCTAACTTTTCAAGCTTTTGTCCCATTTGTTGCATTAATTGTAATAACAATGCACTGGTGTCTGAAACATGTTCCTCAGTGCTTTTCGGCAGTGAATTTTCACCGGCAACATTCACATTTTGACAAGCGGAAAATGTCTCTTGACTCATTTGAGAAAACGGTGAGGACGCAAAACCTGAATCAACAGTATTTGCAAAATTGTGTCCTGTCATTTCGGATTACTGAGGCGAGCTGTTGCCGAGCGATCGATCGATAATGCTTCCCTGTTCACTACCTGTTTCACTGTCTACGCCATTGTTTGCAGCCCGCTCCATTTCGCTATGCACAGTTACCAAATTTCTACATTGAACGTCTGTTAATTCATTACACAGTGGTGCTGGCAAGCTACCCTCTTCGTCACTATTATTTCTCAGTTTACTTTGGAGCCTAGTGTTACGTTTTTCACACGCCATTATTGTCACAATATTTCACACGATAACACAGAGAAGCACAATTTGAAGAGCAAAAATAAGAGAACACATTAACATAGCACTGAAAATAATATGTAGTTAATTGCAAGCGCAGCTGTGAAATACTTGGTGCCAATCTACATGCATGCCACAACTGTTTTACTGTACAACAATGAAAGACTGCAACTCCAAAGGAGATTCTCTCTAAAATTATGCGCTAGCAATAAACAAAAGCTACACTAATTACACAAACTACAAGAAAAAAAATCAGAAGATTCCAGTGAGGTATCCTCGGCTAAGGGTCGACATATGAAACTTCCCCTTTGAACAATTATACAAGACTGTGCTTAAACTGACACACAATATTTTGTTAGCGCAACGCAATCTGACTTTCAATAATCCCTACAAAAGAATGGGCCCCGACTAACAGTAAACTATACCTTTCACAAATCACTTACCTCACAAAAATCTTCGCTACTCAAGCTACTGCAATACAGCGAGCGCCACTACTGCCAGCTAAATAAAAGATTCAAACTACTGAAGGCACTAAGGATAGTTAGCAAATGAAAGATATTAATAGAGAACAAACAATGTATTTACCTTGTTATCATCATATATAAATATAGCAGTTCATGACAAATTTCAAAACTCCGCCATCTCTCTCCCCACATCCACCACTGCTGGCGGCTCACCTCCAACTGCACAACACTACGCGCTGTTCACATCCAGCTGCCGCTGCCCAACACTACAATGGCAGACAACAATGCAAAACTAGCCACAGACTGCACACAGCGCAGCCAGTGATTTTCATACAGAGGTGGTGTTACCAATAAAAAAACCTAAACAGCCTACTTACAAGGTTTATCTGTTTAGCAAGAGTAATAGGAGGCAGATTTCAGACTACCTAACAGATCGAAACGAAAATTTCTTTTCCAACACTGACAATGTTGAGTGTTTATGGAAAAAGTTCAAGGCAATCATAAAATGCGTTTTATTTATTTATTTATTTATTTACTTATTGATTTATTTAACCTGGCAAGATTAGGGCCATCAGGCCCTCTCTTACATCTAACCAGGCATTCTACTTATTTTACATTCATATGTTTTAGTAGGCATGTTAAACTACATCTAGTACAAAATGTGAAATAAACAATTTGAAAGATACACCTGGAAAAATACATACATGTAGAGTTTATATTCTTAGGTCGCAAGTACTGTTATAATTAGGCATTACTGAAGAGACAGATTTTAAATAGGAGTGCTGGCAGCAGGGAGTATGAGGGAGACTCATGGTGAAGGGAGGAGAAGAATAGAGACATGATGAAACATAATTAAGGAAATATAAAGGAAAAGAAGATTGCGTGGCTAATAGAGATAGATGAAGAGGAAGGCATCTGAGGAGCAAGATAGGAGACGCTAGCTTTGCTATTTGACAGATGAGGGGATTGTCCTTGTACATTAATTTTGTGGAGAACTTTGTGAGGATGATAGTAGGAAATGCTTCAACTTCTTCTTAAAAGCAGCAGGAGATCGAATTTTGCGCAAGGTAAGGGGCAGTTTGTTCCAGAGGCGGACAGCGGCAACTGAGAAGGAGTTTGCAGAAGTTTTTGATTTGTGAGTGGGCACAGTTAGGATACCAAATAAGAGTGACCTCGTGTTTCGATTATGATGACATGACAGGTTTTTAATCTCTGAAGCAAGGTACTGGGGTGCTTGCGCGACGAGGAGTCGGTGGAGTAGACATAAAGTGTGGTAGTCACGCAATTTGTCCGACCGCAGCCACCCTAGCTCGGAGTTTGAAGCACTAACATGATCATATCGGCGAATGTTGCAGGTGTAACGCACACAGGCATTCATGGTTAGCTCTAGCCGTCTTTTGTTTTCACTCCTCATGCCTTGTTGAATCACATCACAATAGTGGAGGTTCGGTAGAACGAGTGCTTGCACGAGCTGGCGTTTCAAGTTCTGTGGAAATATGTTCCGAAACTTTTTGAGAGCATAGAGACAAGCAGACGTCTTTCACACTGCGACTGTATTCTCCGCCCAGTTGAGATGCTCATCCAAAGTTACACCCAGGTTCTTCACTGTTTTCTGATATGGTATTGGAGTACCGTCGAGCAGAATAGGAGGTAGCCATCCGCGGAAATCTGAACTTATTAATTTCTGATGGGCTATTAAGATTACTTGCGTCTTTTTTGCATTTAGTTTAAGCCCCAGGTTTTTCGCCCATGTCACTACTGAAGACAGATCATCATTCATCTGAGCGATTGCAGTGTTTACATCTTCAGGTCTGACGCTTAGGTAGAGCTGGAGGTCGTCGGCATAGAAATGATATTTACAGGAGGACAGAACCGACGAAATTCTCGTTGACATATAAAGAAAACAAAAGTGGTCCTAAGACTGATCCTTGTGGCACTCCCGAGGAAACATGTTTCCAGGAAGATTTTTCATTTACGCAGACATTACTGTCTGTCTTTTAAGTAGCCTTCAAACCATCTCATTGCACTATCAGAGAAATTAAGCTGTTGCATTTTTCTGAGCAATATGTGAAAGTTAACAGTGTCAAAAGCTTTGCTGAAGTCCAGTAGCGTCAATATTGTTGCCTTTCGATAGTCGATGGCATATTTCAGGTCATCAGTTGCTTTAATTAGAGCAGTGTTTGTGCTGTGATGTTTACGGAAACCGGATTGAAATTTGTCATATAGGCTGAATTCATGCAAGTGTTCAGTGATTTGGTCATGAACAATATATTCAAGTGCTTTGGAAACAGCAGGCAGTATGCTAATTGGTCGGTAATCACTAGGAAGTTGCGGGTTTTCGATCTTAGGGATGGGTCGAATTAGGCTTCTTTTCCATGCAGTGGGATATATTCCGTTCACGAGGGAAAAATTAAATATGTCAGTTAAGACAGGTACTAAGATATCGGCAACATTCTTAATCATGGTTATACCGATACTGTCGTTGCCTATTGCATCAGAAGAGATTCTCATTATTGCTTTTCTTGCCGTATTTGTTGTTACATGTTTTAGATGTAAGGTATCGTTGTTAGTTATCCTGTTTGGGGATTCTTGTGGACGGTAATTATCAGCTGTGCTGGTATTCAGAGGTGCAGAGAAGAATTCATTTAATTCGTTAGCTGACACATGAAAAGTAGTTTCCGATTTTGCCTTTCCGATCCCCAAGCTACGGAGATTCTTCTATAGAGTCGTGGGCGTCAGATCGCTGCATACAAGGGAGCGAGCGTGCCTGATTTTAGCATTGCGAATGCATTGTTTCACTCTGTTCCGTAGCTATCTATATTCTTCGAAACGCTCGGGTTTCGGATTTGCCTTGAAACGCCTGTGGGCAGCATCCCTATTAGTCATCATTTGACGTAATTCAGCTGTCAGCCATGGAGCAGGAGATTTTCTTACACGGATTGTGCGCACAGGTGCATGTTTGTCATAGAGGGCAGTGAGTTTATCACCAAGTTCATTAATTTTGCCGTCGATTGTGGGTTTTCTGATTATTTGATGCCATGAGATTTCTGAGCAATCGGCTGTTAGAGAGTCAAGGTCAATACGTTTCATGTTCCTACAAGTTATGTTACGCGATTTGATCCTTGGGGGCTGCGCAGAGTAGGCCAGGAATATTACATCATGTGCTGAGAGGCCAGGGGACGATGTTTGAACAACATCTCTTACTTTGTCAGTCTGTTTCGCTGCGATTACGTCTATAAGAGTATGACTGTGCGCCGTATGGTGTGTAGGTTGTAATGGAAGAATGTTCATGCTATTGCAACTAAACAGTCTTCTTAGGTTTATTGCGGAGGGAGTGTCTCTTAGCAGGTCTATGTTCAAGTCACCCATTACGATGACATGTTCGTATTGACACTGAAGTGAATGTAATTCCGACTGGAAGGAACTCATTGAGCTTATTTTTGGCGGCTTGTACACGACGCCAGTCAAGAATTTCCGACTTTGTATATTTATTTCAATGAACATGAATTCAGCCTCTTTTTCTGCAGCAGGATTTGACGTACATAAGACTTTCGCTTTGAGATCTGTTCGTATATACGCGCCGACCCCGCCACCTCGCTTTTTTGATCTGTTGCGTTTTAGACAGGTACGTGCCGAGTAAAACTGCGAGGGACGGGTAAAACCCACCGTGGTTCAACAACAAAGTTAGGAAACTACTGCGAAAGCAAAGAGAGCTCCATTGCAAATTTAAACGCAGCCAAAACCTCTCAGACAAACAGAAGCTGAAGAATGTCAAAGTTAGGGTAAGGAAGGGTATGAGTGAAGCGTTCAGTGAATTCGAAAGTAAAATTCTATGCACCGACGTGACAGAAAATCCTAGGAAGTTCTGGTCTTAGTTAAATCAGTAAGTGGATGGAAAGAGCATATCCAGACACTCTGGGATGATAATGGCACTGAAACGTAGGATGACACACGTAAAGCTGAAATACTAAACACCTTTTTCCAAAGCTATTTCACAGAGGAAGACCGCACTGTAGTTCCTTCTCTAAATCCTTGCACGAACGAAAAAATGGCTGACATCGAAATAAGTGTCCAAGGAATAGAAAAGCAACTGAAATCACTCAACAGAGGAAAGTGCACTGGACCTGACGGGATACCAGTTCGATTCTACACAGAGTACGTGAAAGAACTTGCACCCCTTCTAACAGCAGGCCGCGGTGGCCGAGCAGTTCTAGGCGCTTCAGTCCGGAACCGCGCGAATGCTACGGTCGCAGGTTCGAATCCTGCCTCGGGCATGGATGTGTGTGATGTTCTTAGGTTAGTTAGGTTTAAGTAGTTCTAAGTTCTAGGGGACTGATGACCTCTGATGTTAAGTCCCATAGTGTTCAGAGCCATTTTGAACCCGCAAGTCTCTAGAGGAACGGAAGGTTCCAAATGACTGCAAAAGAACACAGGTAGTTCCAGTTTTCAAGAAGGGTCGTCGAGCAGATGCGCAAAACTATAGTCCAATATCTCTGACATCGATCTATTGTTGAATTTTAGAACATGTTTTTTGCTCGCGTGTATCTCATTTCTGGACACCCATCATCTATTCTGTAGGAATGCCGGAAAAAGCGATCAGGTGAGACCCAACTCGCTTTATTTGTTCATGACACCTAGGAAATATTAGATACAGGCCCCCAGGTAGTTGCCATCTTCCTCGACTTCCGGAAAGCGTTCGATACAGTTCCGCACTGTCGCCTGATACATAAAGTAAGAGCCTACGGAAAATCAGACCAGCTGCGTGGCTGGATTGAAGAGTTTTTAGCAAACAGAACACAGCATGTTGTTCTCAATGGAGAGACGTCTACAGACGTTAAAGTAACCTCTGTCGAGCCACAAGAGAGTGCTATGGGGCCATTGCTTTTCACAATATATACAAATGACCTAGCAGATAGTGTCGGAAGTTCCATGCGGCTCTTCGCGGTTGATGCTGTATTATACAGAGAAGTTGCAGCATTAGAAAATTGCAGCGAAATGCAGGAAGATCTGCAGCGGATAGGCACTTGATGCAGGGAGTGGCAACCGGCCCTTAACATAGACAAATGTAATGTATTGCGAATACATAGGAAGAAGGATCCTTTATTGTATGATTATATGATAGCGGGACAAACATTGGTAGCAGTTACTTCTGTAAAATATCTGGAAATATGCGAATGGGACGATTTGAAGTGGAATGATCATATAAAATTAATTGTTGGTAAGGCGGGTGCCATGTTGAGATTCATTGGGAGACTCCTTAGAAAATGTAGTCCATCAACAAAGGAGGTGGCTTACAAAACATTCGTTCGACCTGTAGTTGAGTATTGCTCATCAGTGTGGGATCCGTACCAGGTCGGGTTGACAGAGGAGACAGAGAAGATCCAAAGAAGAGCGGCGCGTTTCGTCACAGGGTTATTTGGTAAGCGTGATAGCGTTACGGAGATGTTAAGCAAACTCAAGTGGCAGACTCTGCAAGAGAGGCGCTCTGCATCGCGGTGTAGCTTGCTGTCCAGGTTTCGAGAGGGCGCTTTTCAGGATGAGGTATCGAATATATTGCTTCCCCCTACTTATACCTCCCGAGGAGATCACGAATGTAAAATTAGAGAGATTCGAGCTCGCACGGAGGCTTTCCGGCAGTCGTTCTTCCCGCGAACCATACGCGACTAGAACAGGAAAGTGTCCTCCGCCACGCACCTTTGGGTGGCTTTCAGAGTATAAATGTAGATGTAGATGTAGTTTTTCTCCTCTCTCGTACCTGCTACTAAGCCCATATTCTCCTAAAACCGTTTCTTCTACTCCCTTTCTTCTGACTGCATTACAGTTATCCATGACTGTACAATTTTCGTCTCCCTTTACGTACTGAATTACCCGTTCCCTATCTTTACACACTTTCTCTGTCTGTTCATCTTCTGCTTCCGACGTCTGATGTAAACCTGAACTATTGTTGTCTGTTTCCTGTCGATTTTGATCAGAACAGCAGTACGACTGAACTGTTCGCAGTATCTCACTCTCTGCCCTACCTTCTTATTCATAAGGAATCCTAATTCCGTTATACCATTTCCTGTTATCCTTATTAGAGGGCACCCATCCCTCTGATCGAACACTCATTCCTAGCCACAGCTGCAAACTTTGATGTATGACTTGTTAACCCGAGCCGATGATGGTTCTAACATTTATCTGCCTATGATATCTTCTGTATTGTTTGTATGTCATTCATTTAGAGTAATGTATTCTATACACAGTCTTGAATAAACATTTTCTTGCCACTTTCGCTAAACATTTAAAAATTCTAAAGTAATACCTTCCGACTTACTGATCACAAGTATTCTACAACTTTGTAAAGCTTTTCTTTAATATGTAATCCTATAGGTTCTCTACATCAAATCCCATTTCGTCTTCTGTTACATCAGGAGACAGTTACTCCTCCCCTTAAGACCCCCCAATGTACTCCTATCCGCTTATGCCTTTGAGTTCGCAGTGGTATTCCTTTTGTAGTGCTAATGTTAGCATTCTCTGATGACCATTAAATTTACGTTTTGTTCAAATTTTTGCTTCAGCTATGTCAGTTAACCTTAGTTTCTCCCGGTGTACACAATGTTCAAATAACTTAGAGGAATACAGCCGAGTGACGTCGTTGACAACTGCCGATATTTCGACAGGAGCACACCCCATTTTAAACGGTAAACTGTACTGCCTACTAAATTGCAACGTGTGCTCCTATCGAAATACTGGCGGTAGCTTACGACGTCATCCGGCTGCATTCACATAAGTTATTTGTTCTTTGCTGTTCCTTTGTTATTAAGTAATTTTTATTTCTATACCCGTGATGGTTCGTCAACAATTTTTGTTGCTTAGTGGAATTTTTTGCTTTACTCCGTTAATCTGTACTAATTACGAAATTAATACAATAAATAGTGCACGGTTTTTGTAAATAGATTTTAGGCTCTCAATAGTGCCCTGCTTGTGGCTTCTTTACCAGTTAATATCCCTCCAAAAGACTTTCAGCTTCAATGACTGTCTGCAATCCGCGAGAAAGGCAATCTGTGAAATGGCAAGACAATTCCTGCCACCTCCTCCCGGGTGATGTTCCAGAGGTCATCACTGGTTCTCGTTGTGGTGAGGGGCGAGTTTGATTACACGTGCCGTTTCGTCTCTGCCGATACGCGTTCTGTAGGTTTTAGTCTGGCACAGGAGGAGATCGATGAAGAAGAGATATCTCATTCTCCAAAATATCGATTACGTTTCCTCTATTGTCGCGCTGTGCTCGGGATCGCATAACGTGCTCCAGTCTCCGATGTCGTCAAATTCTCTCCATCCACAAGAACAAACGACTCGACTGAAAGCGATGTGATGCAGATGCTTCATCTTGCTCATGTACTGTCTTTGGCTGTTATAGAACGAAACTTGTGCTTGCAGGCCTAACTCGGCGTCAGTCTGTTACCGTGTAATATAGATATCTCATATGGTATGAAACAGAGATAGTTAAGTGATACGTCTGACTTCAGGGAGATCATTCTCATTCAGAAGTAAATCGCACTCATTTGTAGCCAAGTCTCTGTCGCATTTTCTGTAGAAAATTAGCTGCACACCATCGAAATGTTTCATATAACACAGTAGAGGGCTTCATAAACAAGTTCGCTCATCGCGAAAAAGAAAACCGCATGGATCTGAAAAGGTGACTTATACGTATAAAGCCTGCATGTTGTTTACTCGGCTACAGTGATCATTTACGAACCTTGCGAATATCTATTTGGATAAAATATACACTTTCATTGTTGAACTGAAGTAAACTTTCCGTTACCAGCCATTTACTTGCAGTTGCTTTTCTCATACCGAGATTTGTACATTTGACAGCACAAAAACTACCCGCTGGAAATGACAGACAGAGATATGTTTGCTGAAACGATTTTTTGCCTATTTGGAACAGATGACAAAATTAGTTTCCTTTAAGTTAATATTTGTTTGTCTGTACGTTCCCAAGGTAAACAGAAGAATATGACTTGACGATTTTCATTCACGTCAGTGTTGTACCGCGCTTTAACTCTGGCTCCAGTTTCCGGCGGCCAATTTCAACTGTAGATATCTGTGGTATGATGACACGGAGTATACTTCACCTGAACAACGAAGGCTGAAAATACAAAAGCTGGTAACGGAAATACGCGCTTACAAAAAGAAAAAAAAAAAACAATAGCAATAGAAGCTACAGAGAAAGTGAACTGATATAGCTGGAGGAAAATCTTGAACAAATTGTAAATGGAGAGATTGTCAAAAAGACACACTCATCATACTGAGAAGTTTAAATAATAATGGAGTATTTAACAGCAACATCGTCAACGTTAGCAGTATTAAAGCAATTTCAGCGTGCAGACGTGGGAGCGGGAACAGGTAGACTGGGGATTTTTATGAGGAGGGGAAACTCTCTCCTCGTTTAACAAAAGACGAAATGGTAGTCGATGTAGAGTACCCATATAATTATGTACTAAAGTAATAGCTTTACAAAACTTCAGAATATTTGTGATCAAACAAGACAGAAGGAACTGCTTCAAAATATGCAAACCTTTGATGGAAATGACAAGTAAATGTGTTTTGAACGTACTATACAGAATTTGCTAGACTGAAGACATACCTTCAAACTTTCGGAATAATATCCACCTCATAATCGAGAAGTTATCATCGGCAGCTAAAAGTAAGAACTAATGTAGTCGCAGCTGTTATGCATAGAAATCGATGACTACATTAATATACAGAAGAATGAAAAGACAACTGACAGAGAGTTAACCGACAGTCAGTATGTAATTAGGATAAGATGAAGGCACTGGAAGAGAGTTCTGTAGTTTCCCTTACTCTCTGAACAGGAGTCTCGAACGTTGACGTTCAGGCTGTACGTGATCACCTTAGATATCGTATTTGCTATGTATGCAAATGTGTTTAGAACTACTATCAGGTCCACAGGATGGATAAAGCTATTCACACTTCGCTATCGGTCGGAGTGGGTTGGTATCCTATATCCTAACTGACCAAACCAGCCTCAACCCTTCCGATCAACTACAAAATATTCAAGAATTGTATCTAGCCATCCTTCTCCAAATCGACAGTATATTCAATCGCTACTGCGGACGTATTCGTATCAAGAGAACTCGGCAAGTATGTTAATAATTCTTAAAAATTATATCATTCATTTCTCCATCTAAGATGCACGTGTTTCGTTATTTCTACGGTATAACTAGTTTCGATCACACTTCACCGCATTGAAATCTATGCATATGCGGTAGTAATCCGTCGGGTCTCTACAGGAACCACGCATTACATTTTTTTATGGGAGCAGGAGAAACCTGCTACCGCAGCTGCATGGAGAAAGACGAGTCCCTAGTTAATGGTCCCCGGGAATAGCGAGTGACCATGTATTGTGCAGTGACTTGGTGTTGCCGGAAGCCAGGCTTACACACGAGCCCAAGTATACTGTAGTCTACGCTGATTCACCGAGACCACTAGCCTTTTTGGTATGCAGAACTGTAAATTTTACTGCCTGTTGGACAGCATAACAGGGAAAGAGACATAGTTCTACAATATAGAGCCAACTCACAAATATCCTAAGTATACAATACGGAAACTATACATGAAATTCCATCTAGACAGAAATTAGGAGTGAAGAAACGCGAATTTGAAAAAATAAGTTTTACAAAGAGGTTAATTCTCTTCTGACCTAATGTATGAATAGAAGGTGTAGTTATTCACGAGAATCGCTGTCAGTAATAGCAAGATATTTTGCTTTGTGCCCCTTTTGTATCACATGGTGCGGCCTTTGTTAATGGATTTTCGAAGTAATATCATTTTTAGTAAGGATTTCTTTTTTCTCACATCATTTTCAACTCTTCACGACTGGTACAATTTTTTCCACATGGCTCTTACAGGTTACGTCAGTGTACAATACAGCAGTAAGACTTGAGATGCCGCAATCGGACGTACTAGACAGACGTTTCTGACACAGTGAAACGATGCTTACATCACAAGTATTCCGTGTATTATATGATGGGAAGCACACTGTAGACACTAGCTGGGGCTTGAAGTTCCTGTCACGTTGATCACACCAAACAGCGGAGAAAGACGTTGAGTGAATCGCTAAGATGTTGTAGACGGTATCTTGAGAGAAGGATGAGATGAAAGCCATAGCGTACACCTTTATCGGTGCTAACAGATTCCATAAGTAAGACCCACGTCACGCCTAAAGTTCGTCCTCTTAGCTGTCCTAGTATCCAGATAATTTTTTCTGATGTTCATTTTGCTGAACATTTAACCAAAACAAAAGCCGCAATGTTCGCTTGAAGGAAATGTCTAAAATCCACTCTGTGGTTGGTTAACATAATCTAAATGAACGACTTTCACCTGTCCAGTCCGACGGATCGGCATGTTCAATCATGCATCCATACAAGCGCGGGTCCGTAGTTGCAATTCTCGATTTTTGATCTATCGCAATACATGCCGTCCTCCGTAAGAAAGCTGATATATCGAATCCTACTTGACACAAAGTAGCTAGTTTATTCTGACCCGGTATGCTTGTTAGAACCGTACTAAAGGCAGTTACTTAGTTGCGGAACGGACAAGGGTAATGCGCCTACTACCGTCTTTTACTGGAGGTTACAGACTCAGTATTGGAGTATTCGAACCTGCTGTGTGACCGTTTTCGCTCCAAGGTTCTGTCATACATTAGGACGGCAGTAGCAGTTTCGCACGGCCCGTCGTTGGTCATTGCTCGAAAGTGAAGATCTCATTGCTAATGTCGTCTCCATTAATGAAAATTTGCACACTTTAATTTCAATAAAAGAGGAAGATGAGTGGTTACATAAGATTTTGTAATTCGACTTGAAACATAAATGCATGTAATATATAAATGGGAAATGTTGTTACCAAAAGTCTCTAAAAGTACCACACGATTTACTTTCAAGTTCTTAGTCCAGTTACTTCAAATTTCAACTTTCAGGTGAAACCGTGAAGAAAATTAATGAAAAATTAAATTCCTAACATACGAAATATATCGTGGTAAAGATACTGACAATACATTACAGCGGCAATACCCATCTACATCTACATTGATACTCCGCAAGCCACCCAACGGTGTGTGGCGGAGGGCACTTTACGTGCCACTGTCATTACCTCCCTTTCCTGTTCCAGTCGCGTATGGTTCGCGGGAAGAACGACTGTCTGAAAGCCTCCGTGCGCGCTCTAATCTCTCTAATTTTACATTCGTGTTCTCCTCGGGAGGTATAAGTGGGGGGAAGTTACTTAGTTGCGGAACGGACAAGGGTAATGCGCCTACTACCGTCTTTTACTGGAGGCTACAAACTCAGTATTGGAGTATTCGAACCTGCTGTGTGACCGTTTTCGCTCCCAGGTTCTGTCATACATTAGGACGGCAGTAGCAGTTTCGCACGACATGTTGGAGATAATGTCATCAGACGTCATTAGATCGTGGGACGAGCGAAAGCTCAAAACTTTGAGAGAAATATGACAGCAAACTCTTTATTGATTAACTGCTGCTGTTACATAGGCTCTCCCTGAAGAACCTACTGCCGTACACAATAGTGGCTGCCATCACAACGGGGCATGCCGCAGGTGAAGGCATATTCAATCCTCTTATTCTGTTGATACTCAGCGATTTAAATATATCCTTGGATGTAAAGCGATTGCAGTTTCACATGCGGCTTGCATTCGCTATTAGTATCAACAAGGCTCAGGGCCAATCACTTTGTGTGGCAGATACTAACATTCCAGGTCACTGCCGGGCACTGCAGCCAATTTTAAATATTTGAACTTACGTCATGTTATATGTCGACGTCAAACTATAGTATTATAAAATGTACACTTTTACGGCCCTAAATGACAGCGAACCTTCTAAAAAGCTACAACCCCATTCAAGGCGTCCATCGCAGACAGGGAAGAAATGTTGGGTGGCAACAAGAAATTCTTCGGGCCGCGGTGTAATAGTAAGGAATATTTAAATAAATGTGGTATTCCTGGCAGTAAAAGTTTCCATTTTACGACTAATAACGCAGCAATTCCTTGCATGTCACGCTGTTTAATGGATAATGGAACTGCAGAGTCATGAACATTGAGAATGCCAGAGACTTCGGTAGTTCACTGTCCACGTTCACATGAGGCTTTCGAACTCCGATCACATCATAGTTATTATATTCATGGTAATGTCTGCTACAAAACCAACGCGGTCCCTGAGCAGTTATGGAAATCTACCGGCTCCGAAAACTCTTATGTTATCTGTGAAAACTAAACTAATGCGGGTCGTTAGATGTAGAGTGTTGCTTTCCATTTAAAAATTAATATTTATGATTCCTTGACGACGGATATATTTGAAAAGTCGCCTGCAAAGGCCGGCCGGAGTGCCCGTGCGGTTCTAGGTGTCACAGTCTGGAACCGCGAGACCGATACGGTCACAGGTTCGAATCCCGCCTCGGGCATGGGTGTGTGTGATGTCCTTAGGTTAGTTATGTTTAAGTAGTTCTAGGGGACTGATGACCACAGCAGTTAAGTCCCATAGTGCTCAGAGCCATTTGAACCAATTCACCTGCAAGGGCCTGACACGGCGGCAACGACGAAGGGAACCGATTCAACAATAGGAGCTCGATTAGATGAATGTTTACGAGACAGTCAATTGAAAGACTGAAAAGGCCAAAAGTATGTCACGGTGCGAAAGCGAATGCGAAGCGACAGTGTAGGTAGGGGTGGCGCGAGAGAGGATACCGAGCGAAGAGTGCGACGAGAGAATAGTAAGGGCCCTTGTAATCAGTACGTGATGGATGCGGCGGAAAGTGTAGAGAACCCGCTGTAGGTAATTTACGTGTACTCTAAAAAGAAATTTTGTTTACCACAAGTCTGGAGGACAGGTACACTACTGGCCATTAAAATTGCTAAACCAAGAAGAAATTCAGATGATAAACGGGTATTCACTGGACAAATATATTATACTGGGACTGACATGTGATTACATTTTCACAAAATTTGGGTGCATAGATCCTAAGAAATCAGTACCCAGAACAACTACCTCTGTCCGTAGTAACAGCTTTCATACGCCTGGGCATTGAGTCAAACAGAGCTTGGGTGGGTTGTACAGGTACAGCTGCCAATGCAGCTACAACACAATACCACAGTTCATCAAGAGTAGTGACTGGCGTATTGTGACGAGCCAGTTGCTCGGCCACCATTGACCAGACGTTTTCAGTTGGCGAGAGATCTGTAGAATGTGCTGGCCAGGGCAGCAGTCGAACATTTTCTGTATCCAGAAAGGTCCGGACAGGACCTGCAACATGCGGCCGAGCATTATCCTGCTCAAGGGATCGAACGAAGGGTAGAACCACGGGTCGTAGCACATCTGAAATATAACGATCACTGTTCAAATTGCCATGAGTGGGTACAAGATGTGACCGAGACGTGTAACTAATGGCACCCCATACCCTCATGCCGGGTGATACGCCAGTATGTCCATGATGATAACACGCTTCCAATGTGCGTTCACCGCGATGTCGCCAAACACGGACGACCATCAACACGCTGTAAACAGAACCTGGATTCATCCGAAAAAATGATGTTTCGCCAGTCGTGCAGCCATGTTCGTCGTTGAGTACACCATCGCAGGCGCTTCTTTCTGTGATGCAGCGTCAACGGTAACCGCAGTCAAGGTCTCCGAGCTGACAGTCAATGCTGCTGCAAACGTCGTCGAACTGTTCGTGCAGATGGTGGTTGTCTTGCAAACGTCCCTATCTGTTGATTCAAGGATCGAGACGTGGCTGCACGATCCGTTACAGCCATGCTGATATGATGCCTGTTATGTCGACTGCTAGTGATACGAGGGCTTTGAGATCCAGCACGGAGTTCCGTATTACCTTCCTGAACCCACGGATTCCATATTCTGCTAAGAGTCATTGGATCTCGACGAACACGAGCAGCAATGTCGCGATACGATAAACCGCAATCACGATAGGCTACAATCCGACCTTTATCAAAGTGGGAAACGTGATGGTACGCATTTCTCCTCCTTACACGAGGCATCACAATAACGTTTCACCAGACAACCCCAATCACCTGCTGTTTGTGTATGAGAAATCGGTTAGAAACTTTCCTCATGTCAGCACGTTGTAGGTGTCGCCACCGGCACCAACCTTGTGTGAATGCTCTCAAAAGCTATCATTTGCATACCACAGAATCTTCTTCCTGTCGGTTAAATTTCGCGTCTGTAGCGCGCCACCTTCGTGGTGTAGCAATTTTTATGGCCAGTAGTGTAGCTTTCTATTGCTATGACTAGATTCCAGGAGCGACTCGGAGTTTCTGATGGTGCTACTGATATTTACGCTTGAATTTGGGTGGCCGTATTTTGTATTCCGTCTGCATTTTAGTGTATTCCATAAACTTCATTTCCAGTAAACGTAACTGGACACGAGAGGAGTTCATTTAACTCTCTTTGCTGTTGTCAGTCGCCATTTGTATCCGCAGTACACATGGTCTGCAGCTCGATCGGCAAATAATTAGGGATTAGTTCCCCATTCGGATTTCCAGCAGGAGGCTGCCAGTGGGGAGGTGACCACGAGGAAATAATTGAATAATCAATAAAGGGGTTACATTTTACGAGCCAGAACATGGAATGTCAGCTATTGAAATGTTGTAGGGAAGCTAGAAAATCTGAATAGGGGAATGTAAAGGCTCAGTCCAGATATAGCGGAAGCCAGTGATCTGAAATGGGAAGAAGTGACACGAACATAGGATAATATCAAGAATGGCAGTATATTGTGTAACTGGGGTAGGATTAGATGAAGATATCAAGTCAGCCGTCTACCGACTCGAGTATCTAATATAGACAGAACTCGTCGCTCTATTCTGTCATTTCACACTGTAACCGACAGTGCTCTCAGAATAAAACTCGTAACCCACATTCTCGGTTACTTGCTTGATGTATCCCAGTCTGCCTATTCTACAGTTTTTACCTATTTATCATCTACAGCTATATTTGGTCTACTCTGGTGTCGTACCAGATGTCCTACCATCCTGTCACCGTTCGAACATGGAGGCCCAACGGTCCTACCAACCGCCGTGTCCTCCTCACCCCTTGGGTGTCACCGACTGAGGATACGGAGGAGCATGTGGTCAACACACTGCTCTCCCGGCCATTGTCAGTTTTCCTGACCAGTGCCGCTACTTATCAGTCAAGTGCTTCACAATTGGTCTCACAGTTCCAGAGTGCACGTCGCTTACAACAGCACTTGGCAGACGGTGACCCATCCAAGTGCTAACGAAGCCCAACAGCGCTCAACTTCGGAGACCTGACAGGAACCGGTGTTACCACTGCGGCAAGACCGTTGGTATGTTCTTATCTTATCAGTTCACCTAATTTTCAACATTCTCCTGTAGCTCCATATCTCAAATGCTTCGATTCTCTTCTTTTCTGGTTTACCAACACTCCATGTCTCACTACTATACCATGTTGAGCTCCAAACGTACATTCTCAAAAATTTCTTCCTGAGATTATGGTCTGCATTTAATACTAATAATCTTCTCTTGACTAGGAATGCTCCCTTAGCTGATGCTAGTATACATTTTATGGCCTTCTTGCTTCGTCCATCATGGGTTACTTTGCTGCCTAGGTAGCAGAACTCCTAAACATCTGCTCCGTGATCGCCAGGTCTGATGTTAGGTTTCTCGCTGTTATTTATCTCCTCATTATTCTCGTCTTACTTGGCTGAACAATAGGGGCTCAAGACCACAACCCTGTCCTTACACCCTTTTGAACACGTGCTCTTCATTCTTGTTTTCCAGTCTTGTTGTTCTCTCTTGGTTCTTGTACATAAGCTGTATTACAAGTCTTTCCCTAAAGCTGACACCTATTTTTCTCAGAATTTCGAACATCTTGTGTCATTTGATTCCGACGGAACATTTCCCAGATCGACATACCGTATGAATGCTTTTTGATTTTTCTTCAGTCTTGCTTCCATTATCTACTGCAACGTCAGAACTGCCTCTGTCTCGCCTGTACCTTGCCTGAAACCAAACTGATCGTCTAATAGATCCGAAACTTTATTTTCCATTGTTCTTTGTATTATTATAGCCATCATCTTGGATGCGTGAGCTATTAAGCTGATTGTGCTGTAATTCTAGTACTTGTCGGCTCTTGCAGTGTTCGGAATTGTGTGTATGTCGTATTTCCGGAAGTCTGATGGTGTATCGACAGTCCCATTTCTTCTACAACCAATGTAAACAGTTGTGTTGCGACTTTCCCCAACGGCTTTAACAATTCCGAAAGAATGTTTCCTATGCATTCTGCATTAGTTTATCTTAAGTTTCCCACAGTTCTTTCAACTTCTGATTCTAATACCTAATCCCCTATCTCATCCGAACTGATTTCTGTTTCTTCTTCTATCACGTCATCAGAGAGGTCGTCACCCTCACAGCGTCCGTCAGCGTACTTTTCTCGCCTATCCGCTCTCTCCTCTGCGTTTAACAGTTGAATAGCCTTTCCACTATTCATGTTAGCGCCCTTCCATTTAATTTAATCGAATGTTGTTTTGACTTTCCTAAATGCGTCAACAGTAAGTTCTTTTTTGTGGCTTCTACGCATTTCTCATGTAGTCATTTCCTCTTAGCTTCCCTGCACTTCCTATTTATTTCAGTACTACGTGACTTATGTTTCTGTATTCGTAAATTTTCTTGGACATTTTTGTACCTCCTTCTTTTGTCGATCAAGTGAAGTATTTCTTATGTTATCCGTGGTTCCTTCGCAGCTGTCTTCTTTGTACCTATGTTTTTCTTTCCGACTTGTGTGATTTCCCGGTTTATAGATGGCCATTTCTCTTCAGTTAAACTGCCTGCTGAGCTATTCATTATCGCAATATCTGCAGCCACAGAGAACATCAACCGTATGTCCTCGTTACTTAGTACTTCCGTATCCCACTTCTTAGCGGATTAAATGTCCCTAACTAGGTTCTTGTCTTTTACTCTACATCAATTAAATTTTGACCGAGTCTAAACTTGCTCCTCGGTACGCTTCACAACCCTGTATCTGATTTGGGAACCTCTGAATGACAGTGGTGTTATCTAATTGGAATTTTACTGTATCTCCAAGTCTTTTCCAGTTATACCTCCTCCTCTTGTGATTCTTGAGCAGATTATTCTCTATTACTAGCTGAAATATTTCAAAACTCAATTGGCGTTTCTCGTCTTTCACTCCGACTACCAATCCCATATTCTTCCGTGAGCCCTTCTTCTATTTCTTCCGTGAAACCGCATTCCAATCTCCAACCACTATTAGATTTTTGTGTCTCTTTACATACTGAATTACGATTTCAATTTCCTCATATACTTCCTGTATCTCATCATCTTCTGCTTGCGACGTGTACCTGAAATATAGGTAAAGACCTTGGCTTGCTGTTGATTCCTATTAGAACAACCCTATCACTGAACTGTTCCCAGTATCCTAATGACTGCCCTACCACCCCTGTTATAACATATTCTGCTACTATTGATATTACCCTTTGCTCATCTAACCAGAAGTCCTTGTCTTATTACCATTTCACTTCATTTAACCCCTCTGTATCTTGTTTTAGACTTAGTATTTTCCTTTTCAGATTTTCTAGCTTCCCTGCCACGTTCATTTATTGACATTTCTCGCTCCGACACAAGGAGCGCTACCCTTTCGTTGGTTACTTAGCCTTTTTCTCAGTGTCACCTGCCACCTTGGAGTCACCTCTAAAAGAGCCGAACTGGGCACTTGTCTGGAAACTTTTGCCAATGAAGAGGTCATCATGACCCTTTTGAATTTCAGGCGACATACCCTGTGGATACGCATTATGCGTCCTTAATGCAGTGGTTTCCATTGCCTTTTGCGTCCTAATGCTGTTGATCATTGCTGATTTTTCCGTCGTTTATGTAAAGTTTTACACCCCAAAAACAAGAGCGTTCCTTGATACTTTGTCCGCTCCTCCGCCCTCTTTGACACTGGTGTTGGCAGAACGATAGTGTATTCTTATGCCGGAAGTCTTGGACGCCATTGCTGGCGATTGTTATTCAAGTTAAGCAACGGCAAGGCTAGAACCCTGGACACGTGATGTTTTAAGTACTACTCAAAGGCGCTACCTCAAGACCACGGGTGAAACTACTCGGAATTCTTTTCGTAACAGGGACAAAGTGTTTCGATGGAGACAAAGCAATGTTTGGCTTCGTGTTGTGTGTGAAATCTGGTATCTCTGTCTGCCTTCCACCAACTTAAGACACATGGATTTGATGCTTTCTCCTTCTGGCCCATTGGAGGGTACCAACTCACTGGACTGGATATAGCGAGACTTCAGGCTGAACATTCTAGGGTCTGAAGGGTCGTCGAGTGACAGACCTACGACAACCGCACCGCAAGCGGAGTACCAAAGGCAATTTAATGTGATCAGAAGCACTTTAAAACAAAAAGCTATCAGCTTGCCTGCCTAACGGCGGAGCGACTTTCGTGTTTCATGTGTGCATGGTCGTTGCTTTTTTTTTTTTTTTTTTTTTTTTTTTTTTTTTGGCGAAGCTTCATTTGCTCTTTCATTACCGTTGCAGTGCTGTTTGGATCTGGCCGTGTTTTCCATTGTAACTGTTACTGCTCCACTGCCCGAATGTTAAAAAAAATTTACGCGTTAGATTTTGACAGGTTTTGCGGGGATTAAGAGCACAAGTTATTATAATGTCTACGCCATTTTGTTTAAAAAGTATTCCATTGTGATTGTGTTGTGCTGTCGGCATTAATTATAATAAATGCTTGCCCCATGGTACTAACTTAAAGTTAGTCCCTTTTGTGACTGTTTGCAGTCGGTTGTCAATAATATTAGTAGCACTTTTATTTAATAATGTCCACTTTATAAATCCATAAAAGTTTTTATTCTGAATTCTGAAATGTTTTCTTGTATTTACGGCCAGGTTCCATTAAGCAAGCTCTATGCGTTAGCTTGCAGTTATTCGTTTTCATATATTTATTTAATTGTGTATGTTTTATCTGTTTCCATGCTTTTCGAGAGTTTTCCCAAACACTTAGTTGCCGTGTATGCTATGGGAAAAAGTGTGAAATTGCACCAGATTACTAGGCGCTTGCACGTCTGTGACAGAGGCTAGCTCCTTATGGTAAACTGAGTGCATTAATGTACTTTCATACATTCTTTTCGTGCTTGTGGAGCACTAGATTCTAATGCTTAAGTACTTACGTAAAGCTTTGTCGGCATAAACTTGTGTAAATGTTATTTTCTGTAAAGAGTAATACTCATCTCGAGTCATAAAAACAATTTAGATTTTTTGGGTAAACTGCCTTTTTCTGGCGATTTTCACTCCCAGATAATAGCTCTCAACCTTCCCACAATAGTAGTTCTGACACATCAGCTATTGAGTTTCGATATCTATGTTCTTTTTATGGCGGCCGTTGTGGCTGAGCGGTTCTAGGCGCTTCAGTCCGGAACTGCGCAACCGCTACGGGCGCAGGATCGAATCCTGCCTTGGGCATGGAGGTGTGTGATGTCCTTGGGTTACTTAGGTTTAAGTAGTTCTACGTTCTAGGCGACTGATGACCTCAGATGTTAAGTCCCTTAGTGCTCACAGCAATTTGAATCATTTTTTCTTCTTTTTATGTTTAGCAGTTCTGATGAGGCTGTATTATTAAAATAATCGTATACTACGGTGTGATTAGTAGCCGACACTGGCAGTGATAATACAGGGCCTGTAGACAGCTGCTTATAATGTAATTCAGAAAATGCTGAACAACAGTTGGAAATCGCATTCGAATATGGTCAAAATAGGGACATTTAACTACTTATACCCGTCTGAGTTATTACATCTTAGAAGTAGGGAGAGACATTGTAGGATCTATCCTCGCGATCTGCTACAAGTAACCTTGAATTAAAAGTACCTTCAGCTGTTTGTTTCCGCAGTCAGGAACGGTTACATGTGACACCAAACTTATTCGGAAACTGATAAAATTCTCTCAAGCTTCCAGCTACTTAATGCGGCTTTCGCCCGAGTACTCCTCGGCTGTTGTCAACTGATGACTGCATAGTCCCGCTGTTATCTGCGACGTTACTGGTGCTCGCTCCACCACCTCATAAGAAAATGTTTTCGCCGCACTCCCACCACGCTTACTTCGGCGTTCTACATCCCTCTAGGTCCCATCGTCAGCACCAGTGGATCGCCGACTTAGATCCACGAAACATCAGCCTTCTTACTCCGCACGTTGATCACTGTGTGCACCACATCAGCAATACGACTTACTTCATCAATCGAATTAAATGCCTGAGTCTTACAGAAGATATTATGGTCAGCTTCGATGTGGTGTCATTATTCACGGGCGTTCCCAGCAAAGATCTGTAGACCTCCTCTCCCAGTTGTTTGACGACACTGTTGTCGATTTATGTAAGCACGTTGTATGATTTAGAATGTTTACAGCGTCGCGATGGGGACTCCATTAGGTCCAGTTATAGCCATTGATGTAGTACTTTGAGGACATAGCTTCTGAAAAGCTTAGTTGTTTTTATCGTTACGTCGACAACACGTACTTTGATTCGTCTCATGGACGTGAAAAACTAAGCGGTTTCTTGAAGCACATCAACAATATGACAACAACATCCGGTCCATGATGGAAGTAGAGACAGATGGTGCCTTGCCGTTCCTTGACGCGCTCGTCATCCGTAAAACAAATGGACGTCTCAGCGGCGATGTTTACCGGAAACCCTGCCACACGGACCAATATCTGCTCGTTAATAGGTATCACCATCCATCGTAGTGTGAGGACACTGGTGCATCGAGAGGAAGCTGTCTCAGAGTCTGAAAACCAACCTAAAGAACTAAGCCACTCACGGAAAGTATTCAAGGAAATCGGCTACAACAACTACCAGATTTCGCAAGACATCTTTCCGAAAACAAGTAATCAGAAAGATCTGAGGAGGTGTCGAAGAATCTTGTGTTTTTGCCATTTGTAACAGGAAATATTGCCTGCTCCTAAAGAGACATAAAATGGTTGTGTCTTCAGAGCTCTAATAAAAGTTGAACTCATAAGGCCCGTGAACGACGATGTAGACCTCAGAACGCCAGGAGTATATAAAATACCGTGTGGGTGTGGACAGTTTTAGGTCGTGCGGACTGTGCGACTATAGAAAAGCGCTGTGCAGAACACGAGAGATGATTTCGCCTTCGTTCCCTGAGAAACCAGCGGTAGGAGAGCATCCTCTAGAAAACGGATACAGTATTGCATTCGACGATTTATGTGTTTAAAACAGCTAAAATTTTTGACATCACCCTCGATAAGGACGGCAGTCTGCAGCTAAGCACAGCTTGGGACCTGGTCATCGAGAGGTTGAAGAAGACACGGTGGCTCTGAGCACTATGGGACTTAACATCTATGGTCATCAGTCCCCTAGAACTTAGAAGTACTTAGACCTAACTAACCTAAGGACATCACACAACACCCAGTCATCACGAGGCAGAGAAAATCCCTGACCCCGCCGGGAATCGAACCCGGGAACCGGGGCGTGGGAAGCGAGAACGCTACCGCACGACCACGAGCTGCGGACAAGGCACGGTGGGTGCACAACGAAAACTATACCTTATGTGGCGCTGGAGCAAGCACCAGTAACGTTACAGAAGGCAGTACGGCTCTATAAGGGCAGTAGCTGCAACCAAAAGTTAGTCACCATTAGACAATCACCGAGGAATACTCGGCCGAATATTCTTGGATTTTAACCTTTCCGCTGCTGTAGGCAGGTATACACGCCATCCTACGCCATTCCCCAAATGTCTCGTAAGTGTATACTCGCGACACTTGGATTTTCCAACAGGGCTGCCCTGAATGCGTCCTGATCTATCGATCTCTCTCTGCTTAGGACGAATATCCTCCTTATTTCGGTGAATAAAAAGTTTCGAATATTCACAGGACAACAAATGTACCTCTCTGTATGCTATCATTTACGGAAAATCTTGATTGCATTGTTTATGAGATATGATCAACTTTTGTGGCCGTCCTT
The DNA here is from genome assembly GCF_023864345.2 of Schistocerca serialis cubense. NCBI lineage: Eukaryota > Metazoa > Arthropoda > Insecta > Orthoptera > Acrididae > Schistocerca > Schistocerca serialis. The sequence continues at coordinate 177,942,446 of NC_064642.1, forward strand.
CGGATATAAATCCCAATAACTCAAGAAAGAAGTCAGATATCGTCCTGCTCTCAATGTTACATAAAATTTCGACACCTTACGTACATTTCATTCACTGCAATGTATGAGCTAAAATCAACCGCATGCAAAGTTTACACGCTGCCTTTCTAGATCCGTCAAATCCAAAATTTGGTGCAGTGTTTTACTTAACTTGGTGCAGCACAGTACACGAAAAGAAATTCAGTGCTTTATCAAGCGAAGATATCAGCTGTAGGATGTGCAAAAATCGAAATATGCACCTTACAGATTTCTTAAAAATGGACGATAAATGTTTCATAGCAGCTGGAGAGTCCAGGTTAAAAGAACTGGGAGCGCCATGCCCGACCGTACATCACATATAAAAATCAATAACGAATTGCGAGATAGTTCAACTCTCAGTTTTAAATAAAATTTCGATTTCTTACCTAAAGTCAGCCATACGCACAGTTTACGAATGCGTTTCTATATCTGCCAAATCTTTAAAATTTCGTGCACTCTTTTACTTAATTCCATGCAGCACAGTAAGACATTTAGTTTTGTATGGAGTGAAGATCTCAGACTATAATAAGTGCAAAAATCTAATTTTTTCGCGTTATACTTTTGGAAAAGTTGGATGATAAGTATTTCATACCTGCCGGAACGTCGTCTCTCAGGACAGGCATCAGCGATCAGTACAGCCATAACAAAGGCAGCCTCAGCACGAAAGGCAAAGGGCTGGTCTATAGCAGCGAAATGGTTGAACCACGCTGCTGGAAGCTCGAGAGAATTGTATCAGTGCATGTCGTCGCGGGAAGATGCATTCATGTACCATGAAACTGGAATTAATTCACCGTCGAGTAAAATTCCGGTTTTGAAGGAAATGAACAACTTCCATGTTGTGTCAGTTGAAGTAATGTATGCGTTCAAACGGCATACCTGAGCATTCACGCGATGCGTTTCAGTAAAACACTCGGTGTCGACTTCACCTTTGGCCGAAGTGACCACAGCGGTGGGGGCGGCGGCGGTGGCGTTCCGTGCGGCCTAATGCGGCCCGGTTGGGACGGGTCCGGCGCGGCGTTTGTTGAGCGCGCCGCTAAGAGGTATAACATACAGCATCGAAGCCCATAATCCGCACTGAGCCGGCCCTAAGCTGATTATAAATGGATACGGGGGAGGGTGGGACAGGGGGATGGGGGGGGGGGGGGGCGCCCGCGGGCCGGCGCGTGGTCGGCGCGACGCCGCAAATCCCCGCCTCTGGCCGGCCTGCCTGCCCGCACTCGTGGGTTCCAGGATTCGCGGTCGGCCGCGGTTCTCTGCGATGCGTAGTGTCACATGCTGCCATGTTCGTCGGAAGCCGAAATCTATCACGTGGATACACGGTGACGGCCGGCCCTCAGGATCTATAAATCGATGTGAGAGGACCACGTGTTCCGCAGAGAAGTAAGGGCAGTCATGAAGACTTAAATATCATTTCGAAAAACTCAAGCCGGGATCATAACATATCTCTACATATTTGATATGGTAGTGGGGGGACGAAATGGGGTGGAAACCCCCCGTGGTAAATTTATTTGGCAGAGACATTGACAAGATTTTATTAAGAATTGCTTAACACACAGTTACAAAAACGATTAAAAGATCATTAGGTAAACTTTTCATAATTACTAAAGATTATTCAAATACAGGATTGAGAGAGTTTGCTGCTGTCGCATATGTTCTCCTCTACTGTAGGTGGCGGGATGGTCTGCACGAAGCCTTCATGAACGTTAGAAGAGACCTTCTTGAGACAACTGACTTCTGGCTCGCATGTGTAAGGTTTCGGGAACTGCGTCAGCAGTCGACTCTCTGTCAGCTCGCTTTGTAAGAAGAGCTCCTCATATAATCCACGTTACAAGAGTCCTGCTAGGGAAATCATATGGACATGTTGCAGTTGTGAGCGAATGGGGGAGGGGGAGGCTATAGTTCCGTCTTAGTTTGCTAAATGTACCCACTCACCTCGTAAATCCAATCGTCATTCGCTTCTTCCCTTGCAGTCTAGGAACAGCAGCTTGAGTATTACTGTAATAAACGATAACTAACAAGGGGAACAAAGGAGTGCCAATTAGCAAAATTCTAGTTTTAGCATAGTATAATCCATTGATGTATTTTTTTAACATTTGCGCTACACGGGGCTGCACTGTTACACTCTTCACAAAATAACAAATATGTTGATACGCTGATACATACAGTAACACTACACCACATTACATGATCCCACACTGCAATCCAGATGCGACGTTCGTGGCAATATAGGTAATCCAAGTTTCATTTACCGGCGCGGATGTGATCCTCGCGGGCATCTAATCGCGTTTTCGCGATTGTTCTCGTGGTTTTTGACTTCGCGAACCGCGGATTATGTCTCGTGAGGTACACGAATGATTACACAGCATCAAACACCATTATAGTCACAAAATTTACTAATCCTCTTAACCAGATTCCTTAACATCTTCACACCACGCACCGCGTTAAACACCACCACGTGACTCCTTTGCTAGTTCTGGCGCGAAAAAACAAAGGCGCGACCATAGCTACTCGATACATGCTTATACAGTGTGCTCTTCGCAGTAAAGAAGAGTTATGCCTCCTCTCGAACACCCTTCCACCATCCTTCATGCCCGCATCTCGTGGTCGTGCGGTAGCGTTCTCGCTTCCCACGCCCGGGTTCCCGGGTTCGATTCCCGGCGGGGTCAGGGATGTTCTCTGCCTCGTGATGGCTGGGTGTTGTGTGCTGTCCTTAGGTTAGTTAGGTTTAAGTAGTTCTAAGTTCTAGGGGACTTATGACCACAGCAGTTGAGTCCCATAGTGCTCAGAGCCATTTGAACCATCCTTCATACTTACAAATCCAGTGTTGCCCGGATCTCCGCCCCTCCTAAACTCTATACGGCCCTCCAAATCCTTGAAAGTTATGCACTCCGCCTCGCTTTCCGTACTATCTCCCATAGTCCACTAGGATCCTCAAGCACCTCATCCCCTTCCCACATCTCCTACTTTTCTATGAACACATCTCGGTCCCCTTCACCCCTTGGTGTTCTCTTTTCTCTCCACTTCCACCTCTGCCTCGCCTTTACCGATGTGTCCCATCCTCTCTCCAACTTCACATCATCCACCTCCTCTCCCAAAGGAACTTCGAATGTCTCCCCATCCCAGATGATGTGCTTCGCCTCGACATTTATCCTTCATTCTAACTCTGACCCTCCTTTTCCCCTCCCCTCCTCCATTGGGCACCCTCTCCTCCCTCTACCCCCTCTGCTGTTTCCTCTATCCTCCCCCCCCCCCCCCACCCCTGCCCTTCTCACTCCTCCTTTCCCAGTCCTTGCGCTCCCTGTCCATCTCCTGCCCTTCGGTATGCTGCCGACTCCACCCATTCCTGCCCCTCCTCCATCCACCCCCATCTGCCTTTACTGTCACCCCGCGTCTATCACTTTGACTCTCTGTAGCGTCGTTGGGTGACATTTCCACATTTTGGTTCCTACTCAAAATATTATGGACTCACTCCGCTTTACAAGTCCTAGAAGGTTCTAACACAAATTTCCGAACACAATGTATACAAACACTGTAATGCAGGATTGTGGAGAAGGCGACTTACTGTATTTGGAGAATAATACTGTTATAAAATTTATAGACAAAATGCATCCATAATAACAAACAGTTTAACAAACACGCAAGCAGATTAGAGAAAAATACAAGCACTGATCAGCTGAAGACTCCTATTTAAATGGAAGGTACTGTTATTCAATTACCGCTATGCAAGGAAAGATACAAGCAAGGCATTTAGGCTGAAAAATGACATTAAAGCTCGCGCAATGTCAAGTTTAGGTTAGTTATGTTTAAGTAGTTCTAAGTTCTAGGGGACTGATGACCTAAGATGTTAAGTCCCATAGTGCTCAGAGCTATTTGAACCATTTTTTTTTTTAGTAAAATTAAATTTATTTCAACTGAAAGGACATTTAAAAACAAGTCAACGTAGACTACTTGCACTTATTTGTGACAATTCAAAATTTGCAGTCAACTATCTGAGTCCCAGCCAATAGCCTTTTATGAGCTTCTCCGTTATGGCAACATCAGATTCACTGCGGTTGAATGGCCGACCTGTAAAACCCTCAGAACAACAGCAGTTATATACCAGACAACAATGACCGGGTCTACAACAAACAAGTGATTAAGCGCAGACATAGAATATACACTATCAAACTCTATATAATTAAGACAGCAAATCGCGGAAGTACATACAAGGTGAACATTAGTAAAACCGAAAAAACTACGGGACGGATCCCGACAAGAAATGGAGGAAAAAGGGGAAATGGAGGAAAAAGGGCCCTATGAAAATGTGTCCGGAAATGCATCGGCGCCACGGTAGATGGCACAGACGAACGGATGTTCCTCTGACCACGTACCCTGTGTTACATGTGTGTTGCAAGCTGTGTGACTAAGTAAGTAACAGGATTGTACGGCCAAGCAGATGGAAACAGCCGAGAGGCAGCACGGCTATACCAAAACAAGTACCGTCACAGACACCTACTCCGTCACACAACATTTCAATCCCTTTTTGAACGTTTTTGTGATGATCAATCCTTTCAGACAGACGAATGTGCAGAGAGTCGGCTGACTATGCATAAACCAGATTTATAAGACCGATGCTACAGGATACTGAGATACTGCGACGAACCCTAATGGAAGATCCAAGAACGTGGCCCGATAGCGAGGTGGAAGCTAAAGTCCGATTATGTGTATCCTGCATGACAACCTCTACTATAACTATCACCTGCAATGAGTTCAATGTTTGTCAGCAGTGGATTTCCCTGAACGGGAAGACTTTGTCGATTGTTTTTGCTCCAGATCGGCATAATTATGGGATTTCTGTCATCAGTCCCTTTACCGACGATGAAACCTGTTCCAGAACTGGCGTCATCAGTCTGCGTAATCGTCATCTGCTGGCTACAGACAAAAGTCGGGGAACTATTGACCCGTATTATCCGCATCGGTTCAGCATCAGTGTGTGGGCAGGGATTCTTGGCGACCACCCGCTTGGGCCGGTTACTATTAAACAACGCCTCGATGGAGGAACGTACCTGGACTGCCCGCGGGATGCTCTGCGTGGGCTGCTTGAGCATGTACCGTCGGAAATAAGAACGGTTTTGTGATTTCTTCATGACGGAGTACCACCCCATTCCGCACTACGGATTGCCGACATTTCAGCATCTACCCCGGACGTTGGATAGGACGCGAAGGCCCTCTAAAATGGTCTACGAGATCACCGCAGTTAAACCCCTGGATTTTTACCTCTGGGCGCATTTAAAATCCTTATGTATACTGGACCAGTTACTGAGGTGTACGTCCTTCAACACCGTGTTCACGTCTCCCGTGACACAATTAGGAGAGAGGTCGGGAAGTGCGAAAGAGTGCGGCAGTCCATGATGAACGCATGCGTTGCTCTCCATGTAGGCTACCTTAAACGTCTGTCGTGACGTGAATGCGATACACCACTGTATAGTGTTCCGAAAATACACTAATGGCCATTAAAATTAATAAACCACGAAGATGACGTGCTAAAGACGCTAAATTTAACCAACAGGAAGAAGATGCTGTGATTTGCAAATGATTAGCTTTTCAGAGCATTCACACAAGGCTGGCGCCGCTGGCGACACCTATAACGTGCTGACATGAGGAAAGTTTCCAACCGATTTCTCATACCCGAACAGCAATTGACCAGTGTTGCCTGGTGAAACGTTGTTGTGATGCCTCGTGTAAGGAGTAAAAATGTGTACCATCACGTTTCCAACTTTGATAAAGGTCGGATTGTAGCCTATCGCGATTGCGGTTTATCGTATCGTGACATTGCTGCTCGCGTTGGTCGAGATCCAATGACTGTTAGCAGAATATGGAATCGTCGGGTTCTCGAGGGTAATACGGAACTCCGTGCTGGATCCCAACGGCCTCGTATCACAAGCAGTCGAGATGACAGGCATCTTATCCTCATGGCTGTGACGCATCGTGCAGCTATGTCTCGATCCCTGAATCAACAGATGGGGACGTTTGCAAGACAACCACCATCTGCACGAACAGTGCGATGACGTCTGCAGCAGCATGGACTATCAGCTCGGAGACCATGGTTGCGGTTACCCTTGACGCTGCATCACAGACAGGAGCGCCTGCGATGGTGTACTCAACGACGAACCTGGGTGCACAAATGGCAAAACGTCATTTTTTCTGATGAATCCAGGTTCTGTTTACAGCATCATGATGGTCGCATCCGTGTTTGGCGACATCGCGGTGAACACACATTGGAAGCCTGTATTCTTTATCGCCATACTGGCGTATCACCCGGTGCGATGGTATGGGGTGCCATTGGTCACACGTCTCGGTCACCTCTTGTTAGCACTGACGTCGATTTGAACAGTGGACGTTACATTTCATATGTGTTACGACCCGTGGCTCTACCCTTATTCGATCCTTGCGAAACCCTACATTTCAGCAGGATAATACAAGACCGCATGTTGCAGGTCCTGTACGGGCCTTTCTGCATACTGAAAATGTTCGACTGCTGCCCTGGCCAGCACATTCTCGAGATCTCTCACCAATTGAAAAGTTGAAAGTAAATCATTTATTATTCCGATGACGGCCACTACAAAAGTCTGACATGCCGAACGTCACAAATCATCCTCGTTAACCAGCTTCAACAAAACAGGCAGTATAAAGGTTCACAAACTGGTCACCACGTAGTATTTTCTCGGCGGCAAACAGTCCGCCTTTATGCTGCAGTTGAGCAACATACGTAAGTACAGGGTGTTTCCATTTTTGAGAGACAGTTCCGCAAAATCAGTGCCGCGTGGTACTCAGTACTAACGTAGATACAAGTCCGCCGCGTGGTCTCACACACGATCACCGCCGAAGTCGGCTCTCGGTGCTGTGACCGGCCAGCAACCACGAAAGAAAGTATCTAAAATCACTGCTTTCGGGAACTTCTTCCTCCTCGGCGGTGGAGCCGCTGAAATCGGCTTCCCTGGACATGCCCTTTCTTGGCCTGGCAGGGATGTCATAGAGTTCTGTGGCCAAAAATGGGCGAGCGTAGTAACTATCGATATGCACCTCTCACCGATCAGTTTTCTTCCTTAAATCCACCACGTTTCTTCGATAGAAACATGACCTGGGGGAGGCTTTGGTTTTAGAAAACTGCGTTTTCTCCGTTCAGCAAAATGACGTAGTAGACACGCATACGATGGCTATATCATCAGAGAAAATGGGAATAAGACATTGGTTGGCATGTAATGGGAACGGGAGATGAGGTAAAATTGGACAGCTCAGAGAAGTGCTACCGTGTCTGACTACGTTCTGCGCTCAGTGAGCCGGTACATTGTGGAGAAAAATCAGTGGCTCGGACGGACTCCCACAATGCTTTGCCTTGACACTGTCATGTCTTCACGTCCTCTGACGGTTTGCCCCTTACAAAAATAATCTGCTTACACTACACCATGGCATTCCCCAAACCACACTCAGCCTCTTCTTGTCCGATGTTGGATGGTAGTGGCGAAAATGAATTCAGATGACTCCACTGCTTGCTTTATTTCTTTTCTACGGGTCATAGTGATATGACTAGCACCATCTCAAGGTAATAAGAACGCTAAAGAACTCTCAATTGCTCTGACAAAGTTTCAGTATTTCTGCTGCTGTCTTGCGTCGGCTGTGAATGGGTATGTACAGCTGTGAAACCCCCCAGTAGGTAGCAATCTTTGTTATGTTCAAAATGTCGCACAAGATGCTGAATACTGACCCATTAGAGATTTTCTTTATTTCGACTATCGCACATGGATCTCCACTGCTTGAGTGACTCCCAGTCTTTCAGAGCGAATAGTCTCCTACTTTGTTCATCGTAATTTAGAGTTATTTGAGCACACTGTAGGCTTCTATGAAACCTCAACAATGTTGCTGAGGGTTTGCGTGGAGTGTGTTAAGGGCTGGGAGTTATTCAGGCGTCGGCCTATTTTATAAAAGCATTTCTTAAAAACTTAAGTTTCTTCACACTAACACGATGGCATGAAAAGAATATTACGCAGTTAATAACTGATCAACAAAATTCTTCCCAGACCTAATAATTATACAAAATAGGTATGACACAATAATAAAGGAAATAAGTGTACCCTAAGCAATATAATACATAAAGCGTGTTGACAAACAGTCTAAAAACCTTGTCATGTTTCACTGTAGGATTGTAAGCTCTGCCAGAATTTGGAAGTAGTATGAAACAAGAGTCATCTTACCAAATGACTTTCACGCATTGCTCTAGAGTCGAAGTTTTATGGCTTCGGCAGACGTTTTCCTGTTATCAATATTTGCAGCAATGATGAATGGTTTTAGAAATCCAACTCTTCCTCCAGTTCTCCGGTTACGGTGCTCCCTTTCTGTTGTTTTGCTGCTGAGGGTTTCGACTCGAGTTCTGCTGTAACTCTTGCAGCTTCGTAAAATCTTCTCGTTTTCAAGCCGCGTCAGTTCGAACACATTTCTCAAGCTTTCGATGCCTAGATCAGCCATCGTCGTTGGGAGAAAAACTACAGATTGCTGGGGTGTTTTTTTCTTTTTTTATGGTAGGCTAGGATACAGTGTCACCGGTTCCTCACGGCCTTACTGCTTTGGTGTAAGGGTACACTTTTGCTGTCCTACAATGACATAATTGGAGTGCATGTTTAGGGTGTGGCTGTGGGACTTGAAGCTCCGTCCACCCTCCCACGGTCTAAGTTTAAGGTAGCAGGCAACGGGGAACACAACTATATGGAGACTGATATTAGTGGTCGCATTATGGGCCTCATATATCGAGTGGTCGTAGCAAGACTGACACTTTGTCAGGCAATAGGGAACATAACTATATAGGGACTGATATTAGTGGTCGCATTATGGGCGTCATATATCGAGTGGTCATAGCAAGAATGACACTTTGTTAGGGGCCGTAATAGGGCTATCATTGGCCATAGTTCGAATCTGATTCCCCATGGATGATAAAAGGAATAGGGTGGCAGTGGCAGGGCTGGGGAGTCATGGTGCCGACGTGCTGTTAGCCAGTGACAGTGCCACACACGGCATCTACGCCTTGCCTTCTCTCCAATGGACGTCTTTAGAGTCACCTTGATAGTTTCTTCGTGGAGGGTAACAGCCCTGGTGTGGGGAGGAGCATACAGGCTCCACCGAAGCACTTTATTCTGCAGGCGCTGGAGGGTCTGCATCCGGGAGGCACTAACTGCGGCCCATGCGGAGGAGCCATAGGTGAGGGAAGGGTGGACAACCATCCGGTACAGTCGGAGCTTGGTATCTAAGTTCAGTTCCCTGCTGTTGAAGAGTGGATACAACGCTTTTATCAGCTTCTGTCCTTTTTGGGTGACATATTCTGTATGGCGATGGAAGAGCAGTTCTTAATCCCTTCCCCAGACGCCTAGGTATTTGGTATGCGGACACCATGCAACATACACGCCAGCAATAGTGATGTGGCGGAGGATTGGGCGCCATTGGTGAAGTAGACGGCCATAGTTTTGACGACATTGAAGGCAATCCTGTTTGAACTATAAAAGGTGACCATCGCGTCCACCTGCATCTGGAGACGAACGAGTGACTGGTCTGGGTTGCGGCCAGTGGCATAGAGCGCTGTATCAACACAGAGCCTTGAGGGGTACCAATCGACATGTGACGTAAGCTCGAGCGTTTCCCTTGCTGAGTAACAAAGAAGGTTCTGCCGTGGAGGAAATCGTGTACAATCTTGATATAGATGGCTGGTATGGTCGTCCATATGAGCATATTTTACACAAAATTTTCCTGCCAAATCTTGAGGTATGTGTTTTTCAGGTCCAGGAAAACCGCCGGTATCGACACGTTGGAGCTAAAGCCCTTGCTGACGTACTCTGTGATCCTAAGAACTTTAATTTTTGCCGACTGGTGATAAGTGAATCCGAACTGTTCCAGAGAGATTGTCCCAGCCGCTGCCAGAGGCTAGGAAGTGACGTGGAAGATCAAAGGTTCTGGGACTAGGACCATTGTCACGGTATTTAGAAGGATAATGAATCTGTTGTTAGTAGGTACTGTAGGATCCTTCGATGGCTTTGGGATGTCACTCAGTTTGGCCTTCTTCTACTGTGGAGGGAAAGGGCCAATTGTGAGACAGCAGTTCAGGTTGCTGATAAATAAGATCAGTGGCTTGCGTGGGAATTGACAGTGGTGCTCGTTTCCCAAAAACATCGGCCAGAGTTTCTACCACACAGAGAGAATCGTAAGTTAAGCCATCCACTGTGCAGATGGGATGGTTGGTCTTTTTGCAGGGCACAGTAGGGCTTGGACAGCAGACCATTCTGATTTATGTTGGAGGATAAAGGCGGACATCTTGTCCTCCCATTGCTCTGTTTTCCAGTCGGCGAGACGGTAGCGGAGTTCACGTTGGAGACGTCTCATGCAATACTTATTCCGAGGGTCTTGGAACTGCTTTGACCACCTGTGATAGCTGTTCTTCTGGATTTCTAGTTCCTGCAATAGGGAAGGCAAGTCATCCACTGGGATTAAAGCCCATGGGACAATGGAAGTTGAGGCCTTCCTTGCCTTCTGGATTTTTGTGGTTAGGTAATCAACAGCACGAACCAGATAGGCAGCAGTTGTAAGGTCGAGGTTTTGCCAAGTGGCGTTTTTGACGAACCTGGAAAATTTGTCCCAATCCATGATCGTCAAGGTAAAATGGGTGTCTAATGCAGAGTGACATTAGTAAGGTGCAGGAACATGGGGTCATGGCCAGAAGCCTGTTCGTGGAGTGCTTCCAACGAAAATTGTACCACAATGATCTTGAAAACGGCCATATGCAGAATGTCCGGCTTACAGTCAGCAGAACTGGTATATGTGTGGGAAAGTGTGGACAACAAACAGTGCAAGAGAATCTTCCAGTTCAAGGAGGAGTCTGCCCTTGCGATTAGCAATGCGACAATGCCAAATCAGATGCTTGGGTTTAGATCTGCCCAAACAATACTTTTCTCAAATGATATCAATGTAAGGAGGTCACTTTAAGAAGTGGTAGGGTAGGGCTCAAATACCAAGCAGCAAAAGTAATAGAACCAAGTCAGGCAGCAACAGTGACCGCCGTAGCCACTATATGTTCTAGTGGTTGGAGAGCCTCGTGATTATGGATGAGTGTCTTATGTAAGTACACTACCGTGCCCCCAACCTCGGCGATGGAATTGGTCAGTGCGATAGCAAACCATGTTATGGAGATGAATATCGGCTGCGAGTTTCTGATGGGTTTCCGAGACAAGTAAAATGTCCACAAGGAGGTTGTAGAGGAAGGTGTTCAGTTCAGTCTTCATATGATTTAATGCCATTAACATAAAAAATACAGATAACTACATCCCGATGGTGCTGATGATTCTGTGGTAGACGACCCGCCATTATAACAAGATCTAGTTAACTCCATCGACAAGGGCTATGACCTTTGTGAGGCTGCCCTCCAGGCGAAGGATCTTTTGAGCTGTTTCACGAAAGCAGCGTTGATGTTGGGCTGCGTGAACACAGAGAAGACCCAGAGAATCTATCTCACGTAGTCCCACAAGAACGATTTGTCTCCACCACTGGGGGAATATCCCAGGTGGGATGCTCGACCTACGGCAGGCAGGGGTGTGAGGGATAACTAGTGGAAAAGGTGCCGCATTGGAGAGCTGTGCCACTTCAGCAGGTGGGCATGAGGAGGCTGAAGATGGTCTTTCTGTTTGGTGGGCATTAGTATTCGTCACAGGAGACGGATGAGCAAGAATAGACTGAGCTGCAGCGGTGAATGTGGTAGGAGGGGACAGAGTCAGAAGGGGACCCTGTGTCACAGATGCGTCAGGTGATGGAGCTTCTGTGGTTTGATGATCATCAGGTCTACCTTTTAAGATTGGGAAATATTTGCTCTTCCTTGATGGTGATGATGACTGATTCGCTTTTTTCTTGGAGGGGAAGACTTCGTAGTCTCCTGGTATATAGGGCAAACCTTGTAGGAAGCCAGATGGTGGGGGTCGTGTGTGTTATCGAAACAGTGGGCGCATGTGGA